>NC_079169.1:76631336-76738836 GCF_947568905.1 Ostrea edulis
CTTACGGTTGGTGACATGGTCTGGTTACCTCAGCTGATTAGTTTACTTTCATTTTCGATATATGTAAAATAATTTTTCATTGGCCAGAAAATTTCAAATATCCAATGAAGTCCTCTAAAAGAAATGTGGAGCGGATAGATAATCTCGCGAGAATTTACATTCTTCATTTTCATTGGATGAGATATTCAATGGTTCGAAATTCAAATGTGATCGAAGATATTGTCGCTGGGGCATGTACGAGATTGTTGAAGATGCATCTTTAAAGGACTTTGGCGGTTTTATGAATCTATGAAATACTTTTTGAGTGACTTAAGCAATCTTGTTTAAATATTAGTGACACTGTGAAACACTTAAAACGATATGCAAGGTTTTTAGGTACAAATGAGCATTGTAAACAAAGATCCATGTATGTTTTTAATCACTGTGTATTTGAACACATTTTTGATTAACAACATGCTCATATGCGTTATGAAATATTGAAAATAATCATGCATTTCGAATTTGTAAAGTGATATATGGAGAGCGAAATTTAGCCATTCAACAGTCCAACCACGTTGTCATTGAGCAGAGACTCTGAGAGAGATGGTACTCATTGGTACTGTAGTATAAAAGAGGTAATTTAATTTTTCATCCGTTCCCACTCTCTTCCTTAAACTCACATTCGTTTTAAAAACCATTGCAGCCCGCCCATCTCCTCGTCTATCCATGCATAATCATTAAGCGTGCATGATTTGTCTACACCAACCATGATAAAGTGTTCACCTCTCCGTAATCAAGTGCAAAAGTGTACACCATCTGAACCCTGAAATGGGCATGTTTTGGTAAATGCACAGAAAAATTTGCAGATTTTTCTTTGTTATTTTTTTAAAAAAAATTGGGATATAAAGTATCCAAGAGAACGATTCCAGTGTATAACACAATATGTAGTCATTTACAATCTCGCATAAAAGCTGCTGAACATCCATATTGACTATGTACTACACTACACCAAATTGTACTTAAATATAAGGTGTAAACCAACAACACTGAGTGTACAATATGGTCATGATGGTGTTACTGTAGAGAAATCGAACGCGTCCAATGTATTTCCTCTTCATATTTTCCAGGGCTTGAAGCTAACTTTTTATGTCACCAGTCCAGCCGGACTGATGGGGTATAATTTCACCCAGTCCGCAGAAAAATTTACCAGTCCAATAGAGTTTTCCAGAAATAATTAAACATTTCATTAATGTTATTAAAATGAAATTTAACTTAATATGTCTCTGACAATATTGTAACACTTATGTGAGATTTATGGGTATTAATCGGGTTCGTCTGATATCTACAAAAGCATGCCAAATGTGTGTATAAGATTTCATAAGTATATTTTCCAAAATGATGCTTTAGAAAATTAACCAGTCACAGACTGATGGGCATATGTTAATTTCGAGCCCTGTTTTCTAGGCTTCTTTTGTGCAATATCTCTACAACACCTGCTTGGATCTTAGTATTTATTTTTGATTAAGTATTTTTTAATATAAGATAATTGTTACAGATTACAAATATTGATTAACAAACATGTCAAGACAGTTTTCACTTATTTTCCTCAATAATACAGCTTTTAGCTGAGGCTACTTACTTGTCATATGATATGATTCAAATAGGGGCTTCTCTCTCTCTCTCATACACACATTGATTGCCTATCTATCCTGGTCCCTGAGTTGCATTGGTTGGATCTAAGACTACCAAGGAAATCAGTAATTTCTCTTTTATGGTAATTCCCCATACCATGTCAAGTAACGTTAGAAATGAGTCACGAACGTTATCACACATTCGTGCAATGAACCCGATGGCATTTTGGTGAATTTTGTAGACTGTATTAGGACTGACTGTTTGAAAGCAAACAACAAAAATTTAGAACTAAAAAAACCCAACAATAAACGAATCACAATAGTACAAACAAGCTGGTTCTATACAAAACAACGCTCGGGAGAGAAAATGCTTATAGTTATATACATCGTGAAATCATAAACTCTGCATACACATTGCGTTATGACACACAGTCGTTTCATAATTCCCATGATATTTCTGCAAATATTACAGATTATGATGTTCAATCGTGTTGCCAACTTTCAATGTATCTATTGTAGGCCATTTCTTTTGTGTGATTTCTGATCATTAATGACGGGTAGAAATATCGAATCTCCTATAAACAACAAAATGCTAATTTTTGTGTGCTTCATGTACTGACAGTCAGTGAGTCACATATTTTTAGCCGAGTTGCAACGAAGTTGAACTCGGCTATTGGTTTGGTGATGCGGGCGGTTGGGCGTCAACAATTGGTTTCCGGATGATAACTCGAAAAGTTTACAATCTAATCAAATGAAACTTTGAGATATTGTTGGGTACCAGATAAGGAAGACCCCTATTGATTTTGGAGAACAAAGGTCAAGGTCACAGTGACCAAAAATACAATGAAAATTTTGGTTTCCGGATGATAACTCAGAAAGTTTAAATCCGAATCAAATGAAACTTTGATATCTTGTTGGGTACCAGGTAAGAAAGACCCCTTTTGATTTTGGAGAAAAATGGTCAAAGGTCAAGGTCACAGTAACCAAATATAGAATGAAAATTTCAGAAATATTTGGTTTCCGGATGATAACTCAGAAAGTTTAAATCCCAATCAAATGATACTTAAAGATATTGTTATATACCAGGTAAGGAATACTCCTATTGATTTTGGAGAAAATAGGTCAAAGGTTAAGGTCACAGTAACCGAAAATAGATTTAAAATTCCCAAAAAATTTGGTTTTCGGAGGATAACTCGAAAAATTCTAATTTGAATCAAATGAAACTTGGATGTATTGTTGGATACCAGCAAAGCAAGGCCCCTATTGATTTTGGAGAAAAAAGGTCAAGGTCACAGTGACCGAAAATAGATTGAAAACTTCAGACAAATATGGTTTCTGGACAGTAACTCGAAAAGTTTAAAACTGAAATTAGTTCTTCACAATTATAAATATGCCACATCATTCCTGACTTTACAATGTATCCCATGCATCTTGGCTCATGCACCCCTGGGTGCATATATTGATTTTTGTTATGTTTTCTTTATAATTTTACATGACAAAAATCGCTATCAAGGCCCTCTGAATCCATAATAAATGTGCATATACATGTATGTGCATATCTCTATTGTGTCTAATGATTTCATGGTGTCAATTTAGATCATACGCTGACAGATTTGTCACATATTCAGGCCCTATCTCTAGTCCAAGGTGTCGTACGTTTGTTATTGTACGTAGAGTATGGATCATGGGTGTTGTAATGTAATTTTCTTTCATCTAAAACACTTTTCTGGCCGGACATGACCTTCACTGATGTTTTGATTAAAACTTCTCGGAATATACGCTGTACTACATGTCGTTAACACATCGCATGGCTGTATCATATTGTTAAAAACTACCAGGAACTAAAAATTACCAAGGGGGCGAGGAATGCAGAATTCAGGTATTTTAAAATATTCGAATTTCCCAAAATTTGTAACTTAAACATAGGTTAGCATTCTCTGAATGAGCGTTAAAAATGTAAAAATCATTCTGATCTACATCACTTTGTTCCAACTAGATCTGACGACATAATTTTTTTCATCTATTGTAACGTCATGTCAGTGTTTATGTGACGTAGGCTAAGCTTCATAGTAAAGTTAGGATTTTTGTAACTTCAAGCCTGATCCCTAAAGCTTACGGCAATCAAGGAAAGTGGTTTTTAATTATTTGAAGCTTTAATGTTTTAAACTGTTTTTCAAAAACCACCCTGTAATATTTCTTAAAATGATAATTTAGTAATGTAAATGATGAATGAAACATGTTTGCGGAGATAGGAATTTTAGACACCATTTTCCAAAATGCGTTTATTCAAGGTTTATAACCTAGAGGGGTCATTAAGCTCTCAAATTATCCGATACCCTATCTACTTCTTATGTCAAATGATTGATGGAGTGTAAAAGTAAAACGTATTGAAATGTTTAAAAAATCTGTAGGTTTTTGAAAGCAGAATTTCCTGGATATGGTAGGCTATGATTAGTCAAAATTTGACTACTATGTGTGCATTTTCATCACCTTGAAACCAAGAGCATGGTTCAGTAGATGAAAAATTATTGAACACAGTCAAATGCAATACATTTTCTTCAATTCATATGAAAGAAACATATTTCTATTGTTTAAATAAAGACAGTGCCTTAATATGTATGTATATTAACACTGCTTGTTTCAAAGTGATGTGTTCTATTTTTAGAAGTGGCTGTACTCTGGGAATGGCCGCTAAACATATTTTTCATTGGGAATTTGGTCAATATACATCCTTGACAAAATACATGCAAATTTTGATAGAAATTTGAAGGTTTTTCAATATTAAGATGTGGTATGGGGAATTACCTTAACTGGTGTAAATTTCCCTTCATTTGTAGAAAACTGAAGTGGAGAAATTCTCTAAAATAAGACTGTGAATATTAATAAAACTTCTTTTTCTATAATCTACTTTCATTTTCTAGTATTATAATCAAAATCTAACAGTATAAATAATAGTTGGTGATCAATCATTCATACAATTGTTCTGAAATACTGTGATCTGGGAAATGACCTGGGTTATCCTTAACACCCCCCTCCCCACTTTCTCGCATGTACATCTTTAAATATGAATTGGATCATGGCATCTAAACATAGATGACAACCTGGTATGTCAGGGATTTTTTTAGGGTCTGTAGGGGGCCGATATAAGGCCCCATTCCCAATGCTAAAAAGCAGGTATTTTCCCCAATTTTTGCTTTGAAATTCCCAAACAATGAAAACAAATCAAGCAGAGTAGCCTAATTGTTTATAAATCTTCTTCACAGGCACAAAGATTACAATTTTTGCTTCAAAATTGTTAAGTAAACCAAATTTTCTGACCTCTGCTTATTTGAATGAGGTAAACTTTGACCAAATTGAAAGTCAGAAGGAGTCCAATTATATCTTAATGCTCTCTGGATTGGTTTTCTCCCTACTTCCTTGTATGAAAGATCTTTCCCAATTTCAAGCAAATGTCGCTATTTTTCCCAATTGGAAAGGCCCAGACCCTTGAAATCAAGACCTTAAAAAAACCTGTATGTGTTAAGACATATCTTCAAACATTTATTGAAGGTCTATTCAAGCTGAAAGCTTGCAGCTTCATTAAAGTATAAACCTCTTTATGTAGCCCATCAATAGAGATATAACAAGTTGGGTATCTGTTAATGTTTATATCAAAATGTACATTCACTCAATCTATTCTCTACCACATGTTACAAATTTTTTACATATTTTGTGTTAAAATGTTGAAGTTTGAATGTATATTATATAGTTTACATGATTTGTTATGTTAGAGTAATGCATCAAAGTTAGAAGTACCTTTATCCAAAGCTAACGAGTTTACACTACATTTGATGTTAATAGTAGATACACATATACCAGTACGAGATGAAATTGGTTATAGCACATTTATTGTTGGATAAAATTCATCATGTAGTGACACCCAACTTGCATATTTTACAGATTTGCAATAATGTCTAATGGATCTGGTTCAAATGCTGAGAATGTGAGGTTTATGTCTATCAGATGCCCAAAGACGTCAGCTTTATGTAAACAGTCCAATGGCCACAGTGAGACAGAGTCCAGTACTTACGTTGTGATCCTTAATCAAGATACAGAAAACCAAGCTACAAGTGGCAACTTATCGCATGCTTCTGCAAAACTGAGTCAAGGGGCAAGAGATGCTATTGAAATCGGGAAGAGCAAATCAAAATCAAGAGTCATATTTTCGACTAATGATGATTTGAAACTGAACTTGACTAATGAATTTGATAGTTATGACAGTTCTAGTTCTTCTCAAAAGGTTTTTCAAGATGGAATAGAAGAAGCAAAAGATAAAGGACTTGGAGAGGCAGCCAAAATAATAAGACTGAAAATACCACCCAGCTCTTTGCAGAAAGCAATGCAGATAAGTCGAAGGCTAAATGCACAAAGACATTTGTCTGGTACACCTGCCACACAGCTGAATATGTTGAAGGAGCACCATTTGTCTGGTACACCTGCCACACAGGTGCAAGGAGACGCTTCAGACAGATCATCTTCTCTTATGGAATCAGGGTACTCATCCGCCAACAGCAGTTGTTTTTCAAAGGAATCTTTTCAGTTTGAAACCCCTAGTACTGTTCCACTGCCAGCAAGACATGAGACAGCAAGAGAAATTTTCCACAAGTCTTCTGCTGAGTCATTGAAAGGGAAACTTAGTGATACAGATCCATCACTTCTCACACCGTCACCAACATCACCTCTCTCCCTAGGATTACGCAATGTTGCTGTTCATCAATCATCATTTTCATCCTCGCCAATAAGTGCACAAACTTCTCAGAATTCACAAAGAACATCTACTCCAAGATCAGGATATGTTGTGGAATCAGCAAATGGACAGAGATTCATTTTACCTGTTGATCCACAGCAAACTAAAGCTGTCTCTGTGTCCAAATCTGATTCTTACATAAATATAAAACCACTTGATATGGCTCACTTTCTTCAGGGTTCAAGCTCAAACAACAAAGCTTTACATGGTCGTTCAACAGACAACTCTGACACTGAAACTCAAAGTTACCCCAAAAAGAATGCTCAGACATATGAAACCTCTGGAGATTTAAGTTTTGTAAATGGTGATAAAGCCAATGTGAAATGTGTATCAAAGATTTCTCCAGAAGCACCTTTGACATCTGAAGAGATAGAATCCACTTCTGCTTCAGTTTTTTTGCAAGAAAGGGTTGGAAATGTTGTCTTAAACTATGCATTGAAAGAAAATGACAATGTAATCAAAGTAGAAGTGGAGGATAAAACATTCCCAGAAGAAATACCAGATTCTCAAGAGTCAACGGAAAAGGGTATTAAATGGTTCATCATAATAATTTTGTAATTGTAAATTCCCAACAGGTGAAACAATACATGGTATAGAGGATGTATGTCTTGTAGAACTTAATGACAGAAATTATTGTGATCATTAATGTCATGTATTGAGTATGTATTTCCACAAGCGTAATAATCCTATTACAGACCCCCTTAACGACTCACTTACCAATATCCAGTGGTTGGGAGGGATGCAGTTGAAAGAAGATGGGAAACCACAGCCGCTAGCCACTCAAAACAAAAAAGACACTGCCATACAATGGAGGTGCCTTAGTCATTCAGAGGTTCTAAAAGTAAGTGTGCGTGCTTCAAATCAATTATTGCTCTCTCATCAATTGAATAAATGCATGCATTAATTCAATTATTGCGTGCAATAATTGAATTGATGGTGTCTACAAATAATTAAAGATATCTTCATTGGTTTGAGTTAATTTTAATTTGGTGTTCCATACAAATACATGTAAGGCCAACCAAAGATATCTGAGAGTTAAAATTGTCAAAAGTGGACTAAAAATTTTGATCTATTCCTTTAATCTGGGATGAAATCAAATAGTTTATGCTTAGTTTAAGTTAATATACATAATAATACTTCGTGAACAATAGAATTTTTTTTTCTTAATCTTACTTACCTACTCTCTTTTTGAAAAGCATGTAATGGGAACCACAAAATTTTTTATTTATTTATTTTTTTTTGCCTATTTATTTGGATCACTAAATGGTTACATGTATAATATCATTTGGTTACATAGGAATTGGATTAGTTATCCAGGTCCATTCAAGGGTGTATGGAGATTTACCCCGGGTTTTATTACACACACAGCAGGTCTCGGGGAGTATAGAATACAAGCGGAAGTAAATTTCCTAGTTAGAATAATCTGACTGTGTCTCGGGACAGGCCCTCACCACAGTCCGTAGGGCATTATTATTTTAATGATAGAACATTCTATCTACAAATCCCCGTACTCCCTTGATTGGATCTGGATCAATCGGGGGCATAGTGCAAACAAGTTATTAGAAAAATGACGCATCTGTTATTTTTTGTCACAATGAATTACCTCTCTTTGCTCCTGCCCTTCATCAATTACTGAGCGATACTCTTTCCTCTCATTACTAAATCTAACAGGATATTTATAGCCCCCGAACGAAGTTCCGGGGGATATATAGGAATCAGTCTGTCTGTCCGTCTGTCTGTGCAGATTCGTGTCTGGGCCCTAACTTCTTTGTTCTTTGACTTAGGCATACCATATTTGGCACACAGGTGGATCATCATGAGATAATGTGTCGAGTACCTTCATGACCTCTATATGACCTTGATCTCAAGGTCAAAATTAAAGGTTTTTTACAATGGATTCGTGTCTGGGCCATAACTTCTTTGTTCTTTGACATAGGCATACCATATTTGACACATGAGTGTATCACCATGAGACGATGTGTCATGTACCTTCATGACCTCCAAATGACCTTGACCTCAAGGTAAAAATTAAAGGTTTTTACAATGGATTCGTGTCAGGGCCATGACTTCTTTGTTCTTTGACATAGGCATACCATATTTGACACATGAGTGTATCACCATGAGACGATGTGTCAGGTACCTTCATGACCTCTATATGGCCTTGAACTTTGACCTCAAGGTCAAAATTGATTTAGGGTTTTGACATAGTCATACCATAAGACATGGGTGTATCACCATGAGACGATGTGTCATGTACATTCATGACCTCTTTATGACCTTTGAACCCAAGGTCAAAATTATAGGTTTATGCCATGGATTTGTGTTCGGACTATCTTCCATTTTTTTCTACAAAGGCATACCATATTTTGACACTCAGGAAAGAGGGGTCTATTAACAACACCCTTTGGGAGATTGGGGTAAGCGGGGGGTATTCTTAGTGAGCATTGCCCACAGTACCTCTTGTTTTAGTAAAGAAGATGGGTGACTTTATTGAGCCGAGAACCCACAAAAGGACAAATATCTCATGATTATAAAATATGATTGTTAAAAAAAAATATATCTAGGTCTTGGTGGTGTCCACTGTCCAACAAAACCAACAGGAATGTAGTACCTAACCTCATTCATTTTAAACTTCTCATTTCAATTTGAATATGATTTCCAATTTTAACATACATGTAATAGACACAGTTAATTATGCAAACTCTGAATTATGAAAATTCTTTGTATTTTTTCAGTTTCTGTCTTGTACTTATATCAGTAGAACTGAATCATTTATGCGTGAGCTTATTTTGAAGTCTTGTACAGTTGTATGTACAGGAACTTTAATATTATATGTATCAGAATTAGTATAATATAGCTATTTGATTTTCATTGCAGATCGCAAAAGAGTATGGGAAAGCTAAGAGACCACCATTTTCTTACATGACCTTGATACAGATGGCCTTGAACAGCAGAGAGGATAAGCGTATGACTCTAAGAGAAATTTGCAAGTGGATTGAGGAAACCTTTCCTTTCTACAAGTACACAGCAAAACCTGGCTGGAAGGTAAAATATTGAGGATATGTGTTTAATATAGGATTAAACATTCTTTTTGA
Source organism: Ostrea edulis (assembly GCF_947568905.1). Classification (NCBI taxonomy): domain Eukaryota; kingdom Metazoa; phylum Mollusca; class Bivalvia; order Ostreida; family Ostreidae; genus Ostrea; species Ostrea edulis. The sequence goes on from NC_079169.1 coordinate 76,640,828, forward strand.
AGAATTTATCGATGTGTAAACTCTGGACATTTTTATGTTAAGTTTGAGCGTAAAATGTCCGGAGTTTACACATCGATAAATTCTTCAAAAGGAATGTTTGATTCTTATAATTCCAATTCATTCTCTGTATTATCAAATCAAAAATTTGTATAGTTTCCCTGCACTGTTATTTGTTTTCAGGCGCGTAAGTATACATAGCGTTTTTGGATTTATTGATGTGTAAATTTTCATTTAGCTTTATTTTTGACCAATCAAAACAATTGTAATGCATAACATTGGAATTATTATAGGATTAAACATTCTTTTGGAAGAATTTATCGATGTGTAAACTCCGGACATTTTACTCACAAACTGAATAAAAGTGCGAAGCACTTTTATGTTAAGTTTGTGAGTAAAATGTCCGGAGTTTACACATCGATAAATTCTTCCAAAAGAATGTTTGATTCTTATAATTCCAATTCATTGACTTTATTAACAATTGCAAAAATTTGAATAGTTACCCGCACTATGTTGTTTGTTTTCAGGCGTGTATGAATACATCGCGTTTTCGGATTTATTGATGTGTAAACTCTTGTTCAGCTTTATTTTTGTCCAATCAAAACAATTGTAATAAATAAGATTGGAATTATTATAGTTTTAAAGTTGTCGGTGTGTAATATTTGGTTTAATCTAATCAGCTAAAACACAATAGGGGTTGACACTTTCAGCTTTCCAAAACAGTATAACATTGAGTACTTAGTGTTATTTGTAACCAAGAAAAGTTGGTTAAATTGAAAATTATACAGGATTCTGAAGTTGTTATTTGTGTCAAATTTGATTGCATGTATTTGTACAGATTATTTGCTTGGTGAAATCCACATAAAGTATTTTGTTTTCATCTTAGTAGTAAAAGCATTTTAATACACTTTATTTAAAACTTTACAATTTCAGATTTGGTTTGAAAAATAACGGTTATAGATATACTTTGCTTAAAATATTGTATATGGTTGTATATATGACAACCAATTTACCAATATATTTCAGACCTGTATGGCATCTATTAAAAAGTTGATTCCAATGAAGATATACTCCTTTGTATCAGATAATTGAAACTTAGTGTGCAAAATACTCACTTTTTGTAGAGTCCGTAGCTCTATTGTTGGTAAGAATAGTTTTGAAAACATTAATTGATAAAAGAGAATTTTTTTTTTTTACTCTTAAGAAAAGTAATATTACAAAGAGTTGTAGAAAGCTGATGAACCGTAAAATCAACTTTATTTACTTTTAAGGAAATAAGTGTAAAGTTTGATAATTCGTTGTGACACGAAATAGTCCATCCTGATTGTATGATTTAGCCATAATGTATATTTATACAATGTATTCATAAAAAGGAATTTCTATGTCATATGTACTTGTTTTTAGAACTCCATCAGACACAATCTCTCCTTGTACAGTATATTTGAAAGAGAGAAGTCTAAGAAACATGGATCTTATTGGACAATTCGGGAAGACTGTCCTGAAAAATTGAAAGTTGTTCCATCCAAGGACAGAAAAGGTGAAATATAACTGCAAATATTTGTGTCAGGCACATATAATTAGGGGGTGGCAGGCCATCCGCCACTCCATCAAACCCCACATTTTTGCAAGTGCTCTCTCCCCATCCACCCATTATTTAGGATTAAGTTTAGTTCTTAACTCACCTGAACCAAAGGCTCAAATGAGCTTATCTAATCAAAATTTGTCCATTGTCTGTCATCGGTGACGTCGTCATAAACTTTTCACATTTTCATCTTCTTCTCCAGAAGCACTGGGCCAATTTCAACCAAACTTGGCACAAAGCATCCTTGGGTAAATGAGATTCAAGTTTGTTCAAATAAAGGGTCATGCCCCCCTTCAAAGGGGAAATAATCACAAAAATAGGATGGGGGTCATTTAAAAATCTTCTTCTCAAGAATCACTGGGCCAGAAAAGTTTCAATTTACATCAAAGCTTCCTGACATATTGCAGATTCAAGATTGTTAAAATCATGACCCCCAGGGGTAGGGTAGGGCCACTATAGGGGATCAAAGTTTAACATGCAAATATATGGAGAAAATCTCCTTAAGAATTCCAATAAGCCAGGAAAGATCAAATTTACATGGCAGCTTCCTGGCATAGTGCAGATTCAAGTTAGTTCAAATCATGACCCCTGGTGGTAGGATGGGAACACAATAGGGGATCAAAGTTTAAAATAGGAATATACAGGGGAAAATCTTTAAAATCTTCTCAAGAACCACTGGGCCATTTACATGAAAACTTCCTGACATAGTACAGTTTGTAAAAATGATGAACCCCAGGGTAGAGTGGGGTCACAATAGGAGATCAAAGTTTACATGCAAATATATAGAGAAAATCTTCTCAAGAAAAAAACATTTACATGAAAGCTTCCTGAGATAATGCAGATTGTTTGTAAAAATCATGGCCCCCAGAGGGTAGGGTGGGGCCACAATAAGGAATCAAAGTTTTATATGCTGATATATATATAGGGAATATCTTTTAAAAATTCAGCTATTTAAGCTAGGGCTTTTATATTTTGTATCTACGTTCCTTATGGCAATACTTTTAATGTGATCAAATGTTGTCTGATCTTGTGACTTTGACCTGGAAGTTTGACCTACTTTTGATAAAAATCTGATTCATTCAATATGTCCTGAACCATCCTAAGGTGGGTCTTTCATATCTTGTATAAAAATTTCTTCTGGCAAGACATTTCATTTCATACGTCCTTTGACATTGTGACCTTAAATTCTGAGTTTGACCTACTTGTAAGAAAACAAATGTATATCAGAAACTACTGTAGGTAGGGATTTCATATTTTGTATAGAGATTCTTTATGGCATGACATTGTGACACAATGATGTTTGATCTTTTGACCTTGGAGTTTGACCTACTTTAAGAAAAACCTGAACTATTTAATGTCTCTTAAACTATTTATGGTAGGTCTTTCATATATTGAATAGAAATTCTTTATGGCAAGACCTTGAACAATGGCAGGGCCAGGTGAGCAATGTGGCCCATGGGCCTATTGATTTTTTGGGTTTTTTTCCTCCCCTGGCTGCTATATGCCTGTGTGTCTAGGGAGAAAAGGATATAAGAAATATCTAATGCTTCAAATTGAATTAGTTGCCAACCCCCTTCCCCAATGGGCTGTGACTTCTCCCAAAGTTTGTAAATTTTTGGTAACTTATATGTAATATTCCCCTCCCCATCTTTTGGGTATATATTAAGATAATCTGTATTAAGCAGGTTTATGTTAGAACTGAGTTTTCTGTTTTAGATGTGCTATCATCCATCTCAAGCTGTCTTCCTGTGTTTGTTCCACACCAAACACCTACGATCCCCAAAGTGCCCATCCCTCCACATCACAGAAACAATGCAGACAGCCAGAAGAGAAGTATGATTATTAATAGCCAGCACTTAGAGCTCTAATCGTAACATGTGAATAAGAGAAAATTAGTTTAAAATCCAAAGTTTGGGCTACATTGTTTACCCTCATTCTCTTTCGTTTGAGTCACACGACTTATGTAAGACGTCTCTGAAAGGCATCTGCACAACTCGTACCGAGATTTTCTTATTGACTAGTGTTGGAGAATGGAGCATTTAAGCTTTTCCAACAGACAGATAAAATTATGGAATTACACACTGTTAAAACCCCCTACTCCTAGGATCATGAAATTTACAATTTTGGTAAAGGGCTATCTGCTCCTACTAAATATACATTTAGTTTCAATTTAGTACCAATAGCATTAAAGATGTTATTTAAATGTTTTACACATATACACTATGCTAATTTTGACCCTAGCCTGGGGTTCATGTAATTTTCATTTGGAAGAGGCCTTCCTGCTGTACATGACTATGTATTTAGTTTTCTTAATTTGGCAGTTTTTGCCCCGCCTTGCCTTTATGCCACCTTGGGTGCAGAAGTCCTGGGATTAACATTTTGTGTCCCCTTTGTCCCAAAGATGCTTCATACCAAATTTGAAATGAATTGGAATGGTAGTTATCAAGAAGTTTAAAATCAGGTGACCTAAACATCTTTAATCCTGGAACTATTGGCATGATTTTAACAAACAATGAATCCTTTTATACCAAGACTCAAGAGTTCATGCTCCAGGATGAGGCCATGTTGTTGGTCATATATTGAAAATGCATTATCTTTTAGAAAATCTTCTAGACATCAAGCAATCTAACTGTTGGCATGGTTATGATATACAGTGATGAGCCCTGTACTAAATTTGAAATTCATGACCTTTGGGTTCAGGCCCCAAGGTGGAACTAAGTTGGTATCGTAGTAAAAATGCAATATATCTTTAAGAAATTAAGCTATATGTGAAATATCCATTGGATATTGCTGTAGGAACAAAAAGCATGTTTTATATCAAGCTATATAAATTATACACTTTGTGCAGTTTAACTCAATCAGATTAAAAAAGTAATCAAGTTATTTTCCTAATTAATCATGTATTCTCTCAAGTTGAATAGTGAATGCCCCATTTCAAATATTTATGATCACATATAAATTGGAAGCGGAATTCTGAAAGTAAACAATTACATGGTGACGTGAGAGCATGGACAGCCTGCAAGCTGTTGACGGGACACATTCTGCGATAAAAGACAGTCAGGTGGAAACAGGGTAGAGAGAACCACTTTGAGCAATGGATGGGGAGTTAAATTTAACATGAAATCACTATTCCGTATGAATACATACTGTGAAAAAATCCTCATTTCCTATGACATTTCTAATGGTATTTATTATAAATGTCATTCCTTCATAAATATGCAGTAGAAAATCACTATTTTTCCCTTTACTGTACATTGAGCAAATCAGTACTCCTTTGATACCCGTATATATTTTTGTGAAAATCATCAAATCGTATTTTTAATAGTTTTATCATACTGACAAAATACACGATTTGGTTAATATCAAACAAAATACTGTTTAATACAGCACATTATTTTTTTTTCTTTATTGATTTCTTTACTTATGGATACTATAGAAGGCAAAATGTTTGCAATAATTATAAATTATGAGCATTGAGCCCTTGGCCAAACTGTAAATTTCATGATCTCATGGTTCAGACTCCAGGGTGGGTCATGTTGAAAATGAGCAATGAGCCCTTTTTGAAAACTGTAAAAATTTATTTGCCCCGAGTTCAGGTCCAAGGGGAGGGGGTAAGTTTATCATATATTGAAGATGCACAATGTTTAAAGATTGTCTTTACTTCTGGACATGTAGCAGTCAAACTATTAATATGATATTGAGGATGCAATAAGCCCTCTTGGCTCAACCAAACTTCAAAATCCATGGAACCTGGGTTGAGGCTTACATTTGGGAAAAAAGTTGATCATACACTCTATTTAAAATGCATTACATTTCTATAAAAATCTTCTGTATTTCTGGACATCTAGTAGCTGTTGCTGTTACTATTATGATGAGCAACTGGCCTTCTACCAAAATTGTGAAATTCATGCCCCATGCTAAGGAGTGGTTCCATGACAGGACTAGATTGATCGTATGTTGACAAATCCACTGACTTCTTTTTAAAATATAATGTTCTCTTTATTCCTGTAAATCAAGTACACAAACTATCTGCATCTGTTTTCTGTTAAAATGTAATGAATATTTGTGCTTTTACAGAGCAAGAAATAATTATTTTGTATACCCCCCCCTTTTTTTTTTATTTTGAAAAAGAGGGAGCATATTATTTTACACCTGTTGGTCGATCTGTAGACCAAGTCTCATCTGCTTATCTTAAGAACCCTTTGCTTGACAGACATCAACATCAAACTTGGTACATTGGTACATCTTGAGTAGTAGATGACCTTGTTGATTTTATGGTCAAGGGTCAATCCATCCAATCTGGACATTAAAGAAGATACTCTCTGCTCAATATCTGGAGAACCCTTTTCTTGACAGACATCAAACTTGGTACCCTGGTACCTCCTAAGGAGTAGATAAACCCTATTGATTTTGGGTTCACATGATCGTGGGGTCAAGCTGGACATTGTAATATATTGTCTCCTACATTTTGAGAATCATTTGTTTGATTGACTCCAAACTTAGTACACTGGTACATCCTAAGGAGTAGGTGATCCCTATTGATTTTGAGGTCACATGGTCAAGGGTCAATCCACTCTGGACATAGGAAGATTTTGTCTGCTCAATATCTAGAATTGGTTTGGCACTGCTATCAATTAAATGATACATGTGTATAACCCTTTTCAATTCTGCACCAATGGGAGCATACATGTTTCTGAAACATTTCTTGTTATTCATTGGTCACATGGGCTATTATCTTAAATTTTTACTGGTCAAATGATAACTTTTACTGTCCCTTCGAACCTATGGATATGGAAACGACTGGCCAAAATTCCATATAATAATGAAACATTGATTAGGCATAATATCTTGTTTATTCAAACTAGCATCAACATTGGGTTTTAATAATGTCGTAGTTTTACTATTCTTGCCCATTTTTTTCACTTATGAAATAGTCAGCGTCATCTTCATTTTTGTCATTTGTTGAAGTGTAGTGTCATAAGATTACGAAAGTGTCACAAAGTAGATGGCTCAGTCCTAGAAACTTGCAGCTGAAGATGCGCGTTCTCAGATATACTTACTCGAAACTCTTCCTGTGGCTTGTACCTTTGTGTGGAGTGTAGAAGTATCATCTGAGGATTGTGAAAATAACAACTGTGAAAAAAACAATTTTTATTCAGTGGATAAATTCCAGTATTTCGCTGTTGAAAATTTAATAAATAGATATATTTTATACTATTTGTAATATCTTATTAACCATTTTCTGATTATTGCAAAGTGATTTGTTGAAATAGAGATCTTTCATGTTATTTACAGATCTACAGCCCATATTACCACGACCGCATTCCTTTAACTCACCCATGCAAACTTTTGCTCTGATCCCCATTCAGAGTATGAACCAGTCCCAGGGCGTGTCCAGTACTCCAGGACAACCCATGTTGATTCAGGTGCCATCCCAAACTTCAACGCTGGCTCAAGACATTAAAAACGAATCAGGTAACCTAAAAAAGACCTCATTCCAAATTTCATTTCATTGTGAACTTTTCGTTTTCCTACCAAGTCTTTAACTAAAGACACATTCATTGTCCATGATAATGTGATGTCATCATTCTTATGTTAATTGTTTTTAACAAATTGTTTGCTTACTGCTCTTTGTAAGTCTGTTATTTTGATGCCTCCACATCGAAGATCAGGGGGCATTTTGTTTTTGTCCTGGTTGTCTGTTGGTCCAAATCTTTAACCTTCATAACTTTTATATGGTGAGTGATAGGGCTCTCATATTTCATGTGCAATATCTGTAGTAAGACTTTTCCTTTAAAATAGGTATATGTACCAATGTTTTTTACTTTGATACCTTAACCTAGGAGTTTGACCTACTTTTAAGAAAAGTTACCTAGGCAATATATCCTGCACTGTTTATGGTTTTCTTATTGTCCCCCACCGCAATGCGGATGGGAACATCAAAATACCAGTGTCTGTGCATCCGTCCGTCCGTCCATCCCACTTCACTTTGTGGACGCAACTCCTCAGAAACCACTCAACAGATTTTGTTCATATTATCGCAATTCACCTTTGAATTAGAACGCTTTGGCCGATATAGTATTGCGTTGTGTGACGACACAATTGAATCTGTTTGTAGTACAATTGCGAAATGCAACAGAAACTCTCATTGGTCCATATGTATAAGTCCGCCCAATTCCCTTATACGGGAGTAGTCAGCATTTGAAAACATGACGGCCAGATGCTAGATGGAAAAAAACTTCAAAGGAAGAAAGAAAAAAAGTTGTATTCTTGTGTTGTTGTCTTAATATAAAAAAAAATCCCAAGATATTTTCCTACTATACTTGTGTCCAAACATACCTTCAAATATTTATTAAAGCCCCATACGACCCAAAAACTCGATCACAGTTTTTGATGATTTCGTTCGTAGACGTAGTCATGTTAGGTAGCCAGTCAATTCGAATTTCGGTTCATTTCCATATTGGCACAATAGCGTCTAGATGTGTACTAATACCCCACAAATATTTTAGCTAAATTGTTTAAATAATATACCACCCCAGTCCTATAAAATGATAATTATTCAAATAGCTAAACTCACGGCAGTGCGGCTTTCATTAGTCATGAGCGGCCGCGCCGGCTGGTCTCCATCTAATGGGCTTGTGTAGCATTTTCGTTCATATAGAACTTATTTTACCTTTACAAAAACTGGTACAAAAATGTTTTAATTTCTATTAATGTTGATAATAAATGAAGAGCGAATACATAACTTACAACCGATTTTATGAATAGATACCAATAGCAAGAGTTCGAATTGACCGGCTACCTAACATGGCTACGTCAACATACGAAATCATTTGAAGCTGCGAGTTTTCGGGTGGTGTGTGGCTTTAATGAATATTTAAAGGTATGTTTGGACGCAAGTATATAGTAGGAAAATATGTTAAGATTTTTTTATATTGAGTTTATGAGACAGCAACACAAGAATACACCGATTTCAGGTCTCAACCGTCCGCAGCTTTTTGTGACCCGTAAATCGAAGGTTTTTATAAGAGGTGGATCTTTTCAGAGAGCTATGTACAGTTCTCCAGCTACACTGAATCCGCTCGAGAAAGTGTGCGGGCTGTAATCGGCCAATGCAAACTCTTGTATAACATCAAACATGTCATTCAAATTGTTCAATCGTCTCATTCAATTGTGTCGTCACACAACGCAATACTATATCGGGTAAAGTGTTCTAATTCAAAGGTGAATTGCGATAAGTAGGATTGTTAGTCACCATGTGTAGTTGATCATATTTCGCTGCCATTTTGATTTGACAATTTTGACAGGAGTTATGGGACTTTGTTGAATTTGTACATGCTACACTATAGGAACACTTTGTGGACGCAACTCCTCCGAAACCGCTCAACGGATTTTGTTCATAATTTGTAGGATTGTTAATCACCATGTGTAGTTGATCATATTGCGCCGTCATTTTGATTTGACAAATTTTACAGGAGTTATGGGACTTTTGTGCTTCAACTTTTTTTGCGGCAGTGGGGGACATGGCTACGTGTAGCAATCTTGTTTTGGATATAGATTCCTTATGACTTGATACCATGATCTATAACCATGATACTTTGGTTTTGAGTTTGACCCAAATTTAAAACTTGCACTTGCTCATAACTTTTGAATGGTGGGCGATAGGGTTCTCATATTTCATGTGTGCATTCCTTTGTACAAGACATTCCTTTTGGTACAAATTTTTTTTTTATCTTGTGACCTTGATCTTGAGCAAAAATGGTGTGATATCCATATATAATAAAAACATAAACGACCTCATACGATATCTCATGGTAGCATCTAGGTTGACCCCAAACAAGGACATTGATCAGCACTTCTTCACAGTTTCCCCAGACATCACAAACAGATAACATGGATATCACAAATACATAACATTGATATTACCAACTCATCACAGCACACAACAAGAATAAATGTTATTATGCCATGGTTACTGCAAAGATCAAAGAAATGCCACGGTCATATTTATACGCCCGTCTTTAGACGGGACGTATTATGGTACAGCGATGTCTGTCCGTCCATCCGTTCGGGGTTTTCTCTTTATAATTTCATTTCCCTTTCACATATCATGCTGAAACTTGCTGTGTAGCTTCTTTGTGGGTCACTCTAGATCATACTGCAATTTTGATCCATTTCGACCTTTTTTCCAGGAGTTTTGCCCCTTTATTTGGAAATAATTATTATATGGAGGGTACATGATTTGTCCGCTCTACTCCTCCCACAGTTTTCAAGTGAGAGCCTTCTTATTTTGTGGAGTGTTTGTATGGGTATTGAAGATGTGCATGTGGGATGGATTTTGATTTTCTACAATTTTTGAGAAAATTACAGGTTGTTGAACTTAATCTATTTGGAAATTAATATTCTATGGAGGGTACATAATTTGTACGCCCAACTCCTCCCACAGTTTTCAATTGAGGACCATCTTATTTTGTGGAGTGTTTGTATGGGTATTGAAGATGTGCATCTGGGGGAAGGATTTTGATTTTCTTTCAGTTTTGAAAAAATTACAGGTTGTTGAACTTGGTCCATTTTGAGGAAATCTTGATTTTTAAGCTAAGACCTTTTGTTCATATGCAAGTTTGTCACAGTCTCGTGATGGCTGATACTACCTGAAGCAAAGTTATACAAATTATAGCACAAGAAAAACACCCTATGTAAGCATTTCACGGGCGTATTATGTACCGTTGGTGGTACTCTTGTTCTGCGATATACCTTCATACATGATCACTGATTATGACAAAATTGATACACATCTCACTTGCACTTCATGTTTTCCTAATACAACAATGAATTTGATAACTGAAAATTCAATTTTATAATCATAAAACTCAAATCAAATTTATATATAAATGACTGCAGAACATTTGTCATTCAACATAAATCAATCGTCTGCATTCCAAGATCGATACACATGTAAACTGACAGCTATGCACAGACATTGTCATATGTGTAATTTTTCTTTGACTGTGTATTCAAAGCAGTTGATATAATCCATCAACATCAATCTAAATATTCGAAATATTTTTTTTAAGAATAGATCCGTACCGTCTCATCTTTTTCATGGGCAAAAAACATTGTCCATTTCGGAAACTGCCATGACAAAATTCTTGTAATTTGAGATTCTGGGGCATATAGTTTTTAGGTCACTGAGTAAACTCAGGTGGCCTATTGCAATTGGTCAGTGTCTGTCACCGTACATTAACAATTGAACATTTTTAACTTCTTGATAACTACCATTCTAATTCTTTTCAAATTTGGTATGAAGATTTTTAGGACAAGGGGGGCATAAATTGTAAATTTCAGAACTCCTGCACCCCTGAGGCCTTAGGAATGTGACAAAAGTGACCAATTCTCTAGAACCGCACATGTGTAAGAAAAACTAAATGCATAGTGATGCAGAGCAGGAAGACCTCTACCAAAATTGTAGATTTTATGATCCCCGGGGTAGAGGTTCTGACTGGGTGGGGAAAAACTTGGTATAAAGTGTATATGTTAAATAATATCCTCTTTATTGCTATTGATACTAAATTGAAACTAAATAGATATTTAGAAGGAGTAAATAGTCCTTTACCAAACTTGTAAATTTCATGATCCTAGTGATTCCAGGGTGGAGCCAAAATTATTATAGTGATTATTGTCTTTATCTTTGAAAGACTTCTTGAAGTTTGTTGATATGGTATAAAAACTAAACGCATATTTAGGAAAAGCAGAATTTAAAAGGATGTACCAAAATTGTGAATTTGCAACCCCAGGGTTTTGACTTTAGGACAGGTCCTAATTAGTCAATTTCATTAATGTTACATATACTATAATATATAAAGCCTTTCATCAGAATAGGTTATTTTGAGGACATTTTATGCCTCATTCACATGAAGAATTTAATTCGCATTAAACGTAGGTTAATGGGAATTAAATCTGAACCGCGTTCTTACAAAGATTTTAATGTGCATTAGTTTACTTCGAATTAAAATTTACGTCAGAATTTATTGCGAATCAAATTTCCTTTGCATTAGCTCTGTGTGATCGCAAAGCAAAGCTAATGCGCATCAATTATAGATGCATGCGTAATGGCAAATTTGGGTCACATGCACCATACTTGTGATCAGCTATAGATATTAATGTTATTTTTGAGTGAAAAACTAATCAGAATGATAGTATTAATCAATAACAAAAACATGTACAAACAGCATGTCATTAGATAATGTCAGATGTAACTCTGTGCTTTGCATAGACATACTGAGTAATACATATGGAAGGAATTGCTTTTAAAAATACGATAAAAATGTTAATAATATGATATTCTTTTTTTACATTGTTTATAAATATGCCGCTCATTATCAAAATTTTATACCATATGACGTCATAGTAGACTTGTAATACGTATTCATAATTAAAAAATTACATCATCACATTAGTCAACGGAATGGTGAAAGAGACTTTCCGAGGTGTTAACTGGGCTCATGAAGAAGCAGTATATTGTCTTGATTGAATGCTGGTCGTCAGAGGAAATAACGAGTAATTTCTTGGGAACATAAAAACAAACACGGCCAAACTCCTTGTGTGTAGATCAGTTATATGTACATTGTAAACATGTACACTAAATGTTGTGTTTTGAACATGCAATGAATTCTGTATATCTACACAATATTCATTAAAATATCTACAAAAAATAATTTTCAATGATATAGTGTATTCTTATATATATTTCGCGCACCCATTATATTTAGAAATGCATACGAATTTAATGCACATTAGTTTACTTCGCATTACCACCGTTTGAACGCTATTTAATTCGCATTATTTTATTTCGTATCAAATTTAATGCAAAGTAAAATTTGTATCACCGATATCAGCAAATGCATAGAAAGTGGTTTAAAAAGAAGGAATTCTCATCTTGGTGTCAATGGTGTGTTATTTCTTCAAATGTCCTTGCTTCAACTGGCATCAATATCTAGTGATACACTGTGAACTTTTGAATGATTAGTGCTGGGGCTTTCGTATTTCACATGTGCATTCCTTGTGACAAGGTCTTTCTTTGGGTACCAAAGTTTTTGATCTCATCACCTTGGGGTTTGATCTACTTTTGAGAAAACTTTAACCTTGTCCATTATCAACTTTGCTGCCATACAGGAGTACCATGGTGCCATAAACACATTTTGTTCTGGGATTCTTATAGCCTATTAGAATATTTATATTGCAAGTACTTGCCACCTAACCTACCATGTTGATATTAAGGGAATCAATACCAAAATTTTATTTAATTCCATTTACATGATATTTTCAGAAATATTTGACTCAAGTGATATAATTTTACTGCATTTTAAATTGTGCTTTATATCTTAAATTTTAATTGATATGCAAGAGTCATTGTCTTGAAGATTCAAGGTTAGTTGAGTGATGTGGCCTTAATCTATTGTTTCTTTAATACTAATGTTTATCAAATTGATAATATTTCAGACACACCTCCAAGTGTAGACAAAACTGACAAGAAGAATATAGAACACAACAAGAAGAAAGTAATAACTATTGCTCCGAAATTTACCTCACCAAATATTGTAAAGCAAGCATGGATAAATGCTCAAACGTTCAGTGACAAAGAGAGCAAAACTGAAACGATGGACAAAATAGAAGCAGATTCTGACACAAGTGCCAAACGAAGAAAACAGAACAATGGGCTACCTAAGCCCAAGATCTACCCTCAATCTAGTCCACAGAAAAAAAACAGGTCTCGGAGAAAACAAAAACTAGTTCCTAAAGAACGTGACTTGTTAAACGACAGCTCTGATGACAATACAGACGACGTAAAAGAATTTATAGATAAACTTGAGAAAAATTTAACTACCCCACTCAGGGCAATTCTTGATGGCGGCGACACTAAAAAAGTAGCCACATCAACCCCTATGAAGGATGCCAGTGATTCAACTGAGCTTCCTTCCCCTATCAGGGGGATCACACCCCTTAAAGGAGTCAGTTTGCTTGACTCCAGTTTTCTGGATGGCTTCAAGGATTTGGAAGATGGTAAAAATCCATTTGGGTCACCAAATTTTATGCTGAATATGAAAAAAATGTCCCCTTCACTTATGCGTAGTCCAAATGCCATGCAGTTTGACAATTTGTTCTCGGGACTAACGCCAATAAAAGGAGATTTGGACTCCAGTAACAATGAAAACTTGTCAAGAATATTAAGTGAGTTTCCAATAGATGGAATTGAATCAGAAGATGAAATGTTGACCGGTAATCTTTCAAATATGAATTGGAGTGCTATATGTCAGAATATAAACTCAACACCAAATGGAAAGAGTTAGATAATGACATCAGGTGCTATTACATATGGGTTCATGAACCATGTCATATTGTTTATGTATGTGATAGATTTTGCATCCTTGCATATTCACGTTAATGAAAATCTCTGATTTTGTGAATCATTTCATTCATCAAATCTACTGTATAAAAGTTGCAATTCTCAGAAGTGCTTTTCTCAGACTCAAAATTTTTTTATTTTATGTAATGACGAAACATATTCCATGTTTTCATTTGTTGTGCAATATTACGTGTCTGCTGGGTGTAGTGTTCTTGTAATGATGAGGAAATAGTCCAATTCCAATACGCCAGTTTCGAGATACGAACTCTTCTGTATAGGAGGTGTATTTAGTGGAACTTTGAATGCCTAAGTGGGACAGAGTGGATATACAGCCAACGAGAAAGACAATGAAATGTATTAAAAGCGGCTTCTCTTTAAATATGTAAATGTGGGAAATACAAAATGCTATCGAAAGAAATGTTTTACCGAAGTGGAAACATACAAACAATGTCATATTTGCAAGAAATATCTTGGATATGGTACTTATGACCAATGAAATAACATGATATGATAAGAATTCTATGTATCTAATTACTCCTAAATACTTATCACTTACTTAGTGTATCAGTGGAATTCGGGTTATCACACAGCGTATGAGAAACTTACTGAGTACATTCACTTACACTGTGATGAATATCTGTCCCACTCCCGCGTGTAAACAAATTCTTTCGCGCCTTACTATCTATGAGAGTTCTCAAAGGGAAATAACTCGGACGTATCTCGAAACCGGCGTATTCTTATTGCATAATTAATGTGCTTTCTAATACATCTCTTTCAATCTATATGTAGATATATAATATGGCATTTATTATAATCTCCCTGTAATTACATGTACGCCAACAACAAAAAAAGAATAGTTAGCATATTTTATGCTGCATGTTGTCATAAGTGTAAGCATTAAAGTTCAAGAGGTATATTATTTTATGATAATTTTGCTGGTGTGAGTTCAAATTCCACTTGAAATGTTTACTCCTCTCAATTTCTCTTAAAAATCAAATCAAGCTTCGAAAAGCAAAAAACTAATATAACATTGTCAAGACCACTCACAGGTACCCTATCATTAATTTAGTTGTATTGTTTCTCTATAGTACGATGGAGATGTCAGACATAAAGTTAATCAATTACTGCTTTAAAAAAGACACTGGTGTATTAGGCCTCCTTGATTAATGTAATTATGGTC
Source organism: Ostrea edulis (assembly GCF_947568905.1). Taxonomy (NCBI): domain Eukaryota; kingdom Metazoa; phylum Mollusca; class Bivalvia; order Ostreida; family Ostreidae; genus Ostrea; species Ostrea edulis. The sequence continues at coordinate 76,655,990 of NC_079169.1, forward strand.
TTGATATGTGTGTATGTGGATGAATTTATATACTGTAGTTTTTATTATATCTAAACATCAAGTAACTTGTTCCCTGATAAAACCAAGGAGACCTGCTGTCACGCGACTGGTGTATTTTTAGTTGCAGTATAATAGGGAATAGTGGTATTTAGACTGACCACCTGTGCAGAGTTCGAATTTGAAATGCCAATGCAATTTTAAATCTCCTTATTGTTTTATGAATATGAAGACTACGAAATCATAACTTGTATATTTTACAAGTAATATAATTTGTCTCCCTTGGATATAATTCAACCCATGTTGTACAAATTGCTCAATATTTATAAATGCTTAGCAAAATTGATTTGCTCATTGTGCCCTGTATCCTAATTTTTGTACATGTGTACCTGTTTATCTTATACAGACAAGAGTTCGAGAAATTTAACTTTTTTATTTCAAAAAGTTTAAGCATTCTGTGCTGGAAGAGATCTTTTTTTACAGCATAGTGGAATTTCTCAAATTGTGTAATCGCTTCTTCATAGGAGAATTGTTGTGCGAGTATGTTGTTAGTGATATTTGTTATGAACTACATGTTGAGCTGAAGAAACGTGATATAAAGATTAAACACATCAGATCAGCAGGGGTTGACTTCATTTCTGTGTGAATGCAGTTCAGATGTGTTTGTCCTTCTACTGCAGTTTGATCAACAAGGAATGGATGCTGCTGAAAACTCTCATTTGTTTTCACATTGTTATTCTCAGAAATCTTTGATGACGATGTTGTTATCATGAAAAAGTCGTTATTGCAAGGTGAATCATGCATTGATAATCTTTAAGGATGGTCTCTACATCGTCATAATGGCCGACTTCCTTTTAAAACATGGATGAAAATGTAAATATCAGCAATATTTGATATTTGTTGATGCATTTCAAATAGCATTGCCTACCTGAGTAGGTTAGAACATCAACTTCTGAACTGTAGATCTCGGGTTCAAGTCCAGCATGTGATGACATATGGAATTAAAGTGTGTTAGCACTTACTGAAAAGTATGCCGGTGTGAAGCTTTGCAGTTCATACCCTCGTGTATTTTCAAAATTGAAAATGAGGGCAATAACAATCCTTCATTAATAGAAATAGTGATTTGGCTGTGCGTTTTTATACGGTCATCAAAGACGGGACGTATTATGGTATGACGTCCGTCCGTCTATCTGTCAGGACCTTGTGGGCAGGATACATTTGATCACCATGATGAAAGAAAGATGCCTATTGTTTTTGAAGGTCAAGGCCGTAGTATCACTTAGTAGGAAACTCTTGTGGGCAGGATACAAACCCAACCGTAAGCTCCAGGATATTACAATTTGTTATATTTGATCACCATGATGAGAGGAAGATGTCTATTGTTTTTCAAGGTCATAGTATTACTTAGTAGGAAAACCTTGTAGGCAGGATACAAACTGAACCGTAAGCTCCAGGATATTGCAACTTGTTACATTCAATCACCATGATGAGAAGAAGATGCCTATTGTTTTTTAAAGGTCAAGGTTACAGTATCACATAGTTGGAAAACCTTATAGGCAGGATACAAACCAAACCGTAAGCTCCAGGATATTGAAACTTGGTACATTTAATCACCATGATGAGAGGAAGGTGCCTATTATTTTTCAAGGTCAAGGTTACAGTATTTCTTAGTAGGAAAATATTGTAGGCAGTATACAAACCGAACTCTTGGGGCTAGAACCGTCAAGCTTTGTACACATACACTTTATGCCAAGTGGAGGATGCCTTTTGTTTCTTAAGGTCAAGATTGTATTAGCAGGATGCAGACCGATTCGTTGGGGCAAGGACCATTAAACTAGGTAAACACATACATCTTATGCCAAGTGAAAATATTACATAGAGAGTACATGATTTCTCTTGTTTTTTCGATGCAAAGAAAGTATGTCACACTCTGATGATTGCTGATACTACTTGAAGGCAAGTTCTACAAATCAAGGTGTGAGAAAAACACCCTATATTAGCTTTTCACGGGCATATTATGTACCGTTGGCGGGACTCTGATTCGGCGACGTGTACCTTAGTCCCATTAGCCTTCGAGGATAACGGATAAAGGTCTCTAGGAAGGGGTATTCCGAGATTTATGTGTACATTTGGTTGGTTTTATACTGGTTGAACGTCCCTCTCGACAATTTTTCACTCATTTGGAGACGTCACCCGTGCCGGCGAAGGACTGCAAAATTTAAGTCTTCGCTTGGCGCTTACGGCCTTTGAGCAGAGGAGATCTTTATCGTGTCACGGGACCTCGGGTTTTTCGATCTCATCCGAAGGACCGCCCCATTTAGTCGCTTCTTACGACAAGCACTGAACTGAATTTATTTTCTCATCACAATTACACAATTCTATACAGAGATTTAGTATTTTATATAAAAGTGATGGTAATAAATCATTAAATGTTTTAAGGCATGTGTGAGTATTGAGATTGGCAACATATGCAGTTTTAGATTCGAGTAGTCATTGGGTAGGAGAGCATATTTTATTAATATTTCTTATAAAGGAACATGGTTTTCTTAGAAAAAATTGCTTGTTCGAATTCATCATATTTTTTAATGTAATCATATTTTTGAAACGTATTTGTTTCGGTAATAAACATTGTTTTCTTACATCAATCAGAAACTTGCAATTAAACATGCAGTGGAATTCATCACCAATTTCATTTAAATCACATTTATTACAAAGTCTTGTCTCTCTGGGCTCGTTTCGCCAGCTTCCACTTTCATTAGGCAAGTGATGATAGCTGGTTCGAAATTAACAAAAAGGTTATAGCAATTTTTCTGGCATCGTCGGATGCTTTTCTGGGTAGGATATTAAAATATTTTTCGAATTTCAATTCATCCTTGTACATTCTATAGTTCATAGTTTTTTATGGCGTTTTAATGTCAGAATTCCACTTTTGCTTGAATTGATCAAGTAAAATAAGTTTGACTTTAAGCCAGTTTGGATTACATGCGTTATTTTGCCAAATGTTTGAAAGTGCGCAATTGTTAAGGATATTGGAGACGTTGGACCAAGCAATCTCGTGTATTGGTTTACAATAGGAAGGGGTACCGAGGACCTAATCTAACCCGGATCCTCACGGCACTACAAAATTTGATTTTACATTTTAATTCAAATCTTTCAAGATATAGGATCTTGAAAGAAGTCGTCCGCAAAGAGAGGTGAACCCGGACAATTAAAACACTACATATCCCAGCAAATGGTGTAATTACTGAAATTTGAACATTGTATCGTCGTAAGTCTTACGGAATTCTAATTAATGAAAGGTCTTGTCACAAGGAATGAATATATGAAATATGAGATCCCCATCATTTACCATGCAAAAATCATGAGCAAAGTTAAAGTTTCGAACAGACAGACACACAGTCAAACACAAAACAAAAACGCTATTTTCCCCATCTATCTTACGACAAGGGGCATAGAAATAAAAAAAAATCAAAGGTGTAATAACGCGAATTAAAAGCTTGATTACGCGAAACAAAGACATCTCTTCGCGGGGAAAAAAATTAGCTCTTGTGTTGACATCATCTCATTTCCTAGAGCTATCCATGTTTGTCAGTTACCAAGATGAAAAAGCGATGAATATCACGTCAATATTGTTCAGTGTGTGATATTGTAGTGGCAGTGCGAACTGTTGTCAAATGGTTTGTTTGTTTATTCGCTTTACGTTCCTTTGTATTGCATTATAAGGATAATAAAACAAAAGAAACCGGGGAGGGGGGAGGGGTAATTTGCAGCTTCCGGGTATTCAGAAATTACACCATGTTCTTCTTGTTTTCATATCCCTCACAAAACAATCAAACTAAACACATATTCCTTATAATATCAATATTTTGTACTTCTCTTTGAAATATAGGTTTTAATGCTAAGCTTCAAAAGGTCATTTGCATGTCACAATTAATACAGAAAATTATGAACAATGAAGCAGCAAAGATTTCTTGCTGTGTTGTCTGTAGAAAGGAATAACTCCGCAGCTTCAATCTAGAATCAGGCAAACCTTTCCTTGTCTAATCCCAATACGTGGCTATCCTACCCCTAGGTCAATAAAGTGGTTAAAATGCTGAAAGTTGACTACCAAGAGAGCAATTTTATTTCAGATTCTGGACATTTCATGAAGTATTAATCTATATTTCACAGGGTAATATGTGACTCTTGCATGAAAGCTAATGTACTGTTGCATATATTAAACCAAAGGTAAAAGTAAATCATTCCATCAGACAAATTCATTGAACACGTACCATGAACTACAGCTTCGTTTTTAAAACGTTTCAACTCCAAGAACGTGTACCAAAACACATGCCAATTATTTGTTGTCGTTAGCGATATGTCAATCAAACGAGCACTACTAATATTGATCTAGGCATTCCACACACTCCTAATGGTAAACTTCTTTACAAACTTCAGAAATCGCGGGAGATCCACAGCACACATTCCCCCGAAAACTATTACGATAACGAGTACCCCCACGTGACCAAGCGTTTGTGCAGATTGTCGATCATCCTTCATAGATATAAGGGACCTTTTGTAGGAATTGGTTTCCTTTTTGCTTATTTTCAATGAATTGGTAATGTTTTTGACCAACTCCAGCAGTTCCTCTTCATTTGGAGTTGTCAATGTCTTGCAGAAACAAATTTCGTTGGCGTTGGAGTTGCATGTCGGTGGGGGCGAAAAACCAGTGGTTGCCCCGGAATGCAAAAGCTGGGAATGAGTTACGTTTGGTGCCACATTCAGTTGAACTGAGGTTGTCAGCACTGTTGCTGGAACTGTTGCCAATTCTGTCAGAGTCGTGGTATCATTTTCTGGAAATGATTCTGTCAGAGTCGTGGTGTCGGTTTTTGGGATTGATTCTGCCAGAGTCGTGGTATCATTTTCTGGGAATGATTGAAATATACTTTCTTTATTGCTCAGATTCGGTATTTACAAAACTATATACAAAATACTGCAAATGAAGTCAGTGTCTTACCTATATCAAATTCCCACTGCAGTGCATGTTGGACGTAAGACGATATTCCAATGGCAGTCCACGTGGCATTGTCGATCTGCGTGTCTGTGAAATTCCCAATGACATTATAGAAGACATCTCTACCCACACCTAACAACCAGCTTCTGTAACCTGCTGTATTGAGTCCCCAGGACACCCAAAATGGTTTAAATACTTTACAGTTCAATAGGACTCCGGGTTCCATGACCCGGTACCGCACCCTGTACTTCCTGTATTCTCTGATATCGTAACGAGAGTTTGATACCGCCCCTATGACAAATTCCACCATCTCGCTAAAGTCAAGGTTCTTTTGGAAAACCGCAATATGCGCATCATCGCATCCCTTCACGCTAAAGTTAAGGAAGGTCCTGCCCTCTGCAGATATACCATAAGGCTCCAGGCTTTGGTAGATATGGTTTGCTGGAGTATTTATGAGGAGCGTTGTCCCTAGGATTAAAATAGCCCAGTGAGACGAGAAAGTACAATGTTGTGTACATTTATTATTGTGGTTTTTTTATTCTGATAATCCGAGGTGTTTTGAATGTGCTTGTCTTTTTGTCTTTATGAAATAGAATATCAGAGTCCAAAATAGAACAAATCGTAAACATGTGAGAAAAAATGTCGAAGGAATAGATTTGTATGCTAGTATAGATTATGTTACTTGCTTAAATGATGTTTGGGCTCCTGGTATTTTGACAAATATCAATATATTAGATGAAATTCTTTCATATTACGACCACTTCTGAAAACATCTGGCGACTGACATTACATGCAAGTTATACCACTGCTCTTCATCACTATTCTATCTGAGTTTGGGGGAAGCATGTAGTCACTTTGGCAGCAACTGCTCATTTTGTACCTAGTACTCGTTAGGTTTTCAAGCAAAAAATGTCAATCATTTGAATTTTTTAACCTTGACAGTTGTTGTTTTTAAATTGGGGGTTGGTTGGTTGGTGGTTTTTCCTTTTCTGTTTTTGTTTCTGTACATTACCATACACTTCGTAAAAACAACTGTTTTCTTCTTTTGGTGATCACAACTGTAATCGGGTTGAAATTTACGCATTTGCCAGAGACCTGTTTCATTTATGGTCCACCTAATAATGTACGGCAAATACTTGTATGGGTCGTCTCCAGCAGTTTCGTGATGAAGAATACCATATCCATTTGCGTATTTTAAAGTTTTTGAACATGTCAAACACTTTTAAAAGTATTGTTTCTTTAAAAAAAACAACAAAAAAAACAAAAAAAACGATGCAATGCGCCCATCCCAAACTGATCTAAAACATATTAATGAAACCTCTGTTTCAGACCAAGTATTCGTTCCAATCAATCTTGAAAAATGAAACTATTAAATCAATGAATGGTGGAGAATACTCATCAATTATCTATTCTATTGTTGTTAATGTCCTGAATCTATAGTATATTGTCCTAACGTTCCTGTCAATAGATCAGTTCATTTTTATGAGAGTTCACAGATGAGTCCATCCATATATATTAAGTGGTCTCATGCGCAAAATAGAAATCCTCAAAATTGGCAACCAAACCACTTTGTAGTTTGTTTCCCAAACTTGTTTTTCATAGACGAAACAAACTTTAAGTCTAAAACTTGCCAGTGTGTTGACTCGTTTGGTAAAACAAATAAAGGAATGACGTGAATGTAAAAATTCGTTAAAATATTTTTCAGTCTCAGGAAAAAAGAACACAAAAACCAAGAAAAGCAAAATAAAAAACTCCAATAAAAACTAGATTATGAACATGGTATGATCAACTTTAACCAAGAGTGAAACGAAAAAAGAAGTAATGAGGAGTTGATGACATTTAATCTTGCATGGACATATTGCAGGAGCAGCCAAGGAAAACCAAATGATAATCTCACTGAGGGTAAGAAAAATCACGCAACAAAAATCACGTAGTTCTTCCATACCTATATTAAAAAGAAAGAAAAAACACAAGGCAGTTAATTTCTCAATGGTCATGGATTAAACGACACCCATGGCTTACTATACTTCTGTTTTAAACGGAGTATTTTGCAGCTTTTGCGTTCTGTTTCTCTAGAGAGTGAAACATCCATTGCAAAACTTTTCACGTCATGCACAGTTCTCTCGGAAAACATCTTTCTTATTGAAAAGTAAAAACCTAGATCACCACATGAAAGCAACTTTAGAAATGCCAACAGTCATCCCAACCCCCGAAAAATCACTAACTCTTCCTCAACTTTACCTAACAAACACCAACTTCAAAAGCAAGAATACTATTTTCAAAAAACTAAAAGGTTTTAAACAACAAAATGATCATTCTCTGTGGGGAAAGAGATTTTACCTCTCAGGGGGGCATAGGATTGACTGTACAAGCCATGCATCAAATCAGAGAGATTTCCTGACCATTTTGCAATATTGTTATCCTGTCGATAAAACGATCTTAACGGGGCAATAGCTGGGAAAATGATAACAACCATTTTATTCTTAAAAAAAATTTCAATGGCATAGGAATACAATGTATATGTTAATGACCAATGAAAGCATTTATTTTGAACAAAATTTGGAGGGGGGGGGGGGGGGTCAGACAAGTCGAGTTAGGGAATTGTAAGTGTAAGCACCGCAGATGATGAATTTCAATGCGTCATGAAATCGTTCATGGAATCACCAGAGTTAAAATATTCGGCCCCAAAAATCTCAATATAATCCGTTAAGGGTTTCGCTCCTGCTCCTTTCATTCTGGTTTGTGGGGAATATTTCAATTCCAAAACAGGATGAGGAACTTTTAAAATGGTGTTATTTTGAAGGAAAAGAAATTCATACAGGGAAAATTAACGACAGATAAATAAAAAAAGAAAACCACCCACCCACCCGTCAACAAAATCAGATGAAGTATTCATGAGATCATCTTGTTCGTATTTGACGCTGTTTAGAAATGGAATTCACTATTTATAGATTTACTTACTGAAGCAGGATAATTATCAATCACTTTAATCAATAAAGTCTGTATAGAAAGATAATTACAATTTTTTTTTTTCAAAACTGCCGTTTAATTTTTTTTTTTTTCATTTCAAACGCTATTTTGATATGCTTTATGCAGATGAAATATTATTAATACTCTTTCATGTTCTTGTGGAAAACCATCGTCGCAAACTACGGTTTTGAGTCCACTCACGCTCCCTCATGGTGATGATGGAGAGAATCGAATAGAAGCACCCGTGGGTAACCGACGATGGTGAAAAACAGAAAGATAAATCTATATTATCAGTATTTCTATGTCTGTATTAAATACGTTAAACAATCTTTTAATCTATTTTGACTTGATTTAAATATCATCATCTTTTACTTTGGGGCAATGAATATTGTCCACACTATTTTTGTTGCTCTACACAAATATTGAGGAATCTTATAAATTCATAGAATTATAGAAGTAGACTCGTTTTAATTCATAATTTTATATATTCTTATAATTTTCACAATGACTTTGTAGTACACGTTCAAGGCTCTCTTTGTATAAATTTGTAAAAGTAGTACCTGTTACCTATTTTTAACAAATGTTCATACACACAACCGTGACCTCTGTTGACCCCGTAGTGGATTTATACAGTGATGAATAGGTATTGCTCGTAATAGTGTTATATAGGAGAAAACAGTATTCTTCTTTAAAGATATCTCATCAGTTTTATAAGATATCTTATAAAAAATATGATATATCTTAGTTTTTTTCTTTATAAAGTATAGACTCATAAACGTTATAAGATATCCTATATATTTTATAAGATATTTATGAATAATTTTTATAAGATATCTTATAAAACTTTATAAGATATCTTATGAAAGTTTATAAGATATCTCATATATCTTAAATGATATCTCATAAACTTTGAGATATCTTGTTTAATATATAAGATATCTTATGAAGTTTATGATATATCATAGTTTATAAGGTATTATATATATGTTATGAGATATCTTATAAATTGTAAATTATATGAGGTATCTTCATATATGAAATATAATATAGTCCTACTCCGTTTCGAAAACTGTCATGATGTCACGAAGGTAAACGATCGGCTGTATTTTTTTTTTTTTGAGCCATAGTAGAATAGAAATAAAGTTCTTGTTTTCGTGGATGATGCAAGATAACCTCTTTGGTCTCGAAATAGCCTTGATATTTCCAAGCAACATATCTCAACCTCGGAGGTTTATGGAGCGCCAAATTAACATAAACTCAAATAATTGAAGATATCTTCAATTATTTGAAGATATCATCAATTCATTTGATGCGCGCAACAATTGAATTAAAGATCTCTTCAAATAATTAATGATATCTTCAATTCTGAATTATTGCGCGCATTAATTGAATTGATGATAGCATTAATTCTTCAGCTGAATTGATGCGCGCTTTAATTGAATTAATGATCTCTTCAAATGAATTAATGATATCAACAATTGAATTGGTGCGCGCTACAATTCAATTGAAGAGAGCAATAATTGATGTAATGCGCGCATTAAATCAATTGATGAGAGCAATAATTGAATTGATGCGCGCATTAATTTATTTAAAGAGAGCAATAATTCTTTTAGAGAGAGAGAGAGCAACTATAAAATTAAAGATATCTTCAATTCAACATATTCACAATTGAATTAAAGATATCTTCAACTGAATTGTTGCACTCTTTAAAAGAAATGATGCGCGCATTAATTCCTTATACAAAAGCATTGTAAATGATATAAAGATATCTTCAATTGAATTAAAGAGATCATCAAATTATGTACACCGAGCTCTAAATTAATTATTGCGAGCAATAATTCTACTAAATTGATGTTCTCATCAATTGAATTGAAGAGAGCAATAATAGATTTGATGCGCGCATTAATTCAATTATTGCTCTCTTCAATTCAATTGATGCGGGCATGAATTCAATTGACGAGAGCAATAATTGATTTAATGAACGCATTAATTCAATTAAAGAGAGCAATAATTGAATTGATGATATCTTCAAATAATTGAAGATATCTTCAATTATTTGAATTTATGTTAATTTGGCGCTCCATAGAGGTTACCATGCAAAATCCACGAAAACGCAAACTTAATTTCTAAAATAATTGCTCCACTGACTAGTAGGAAATAGTCAAGTTTTAAAATGGGTTTTATATTGATTCCCCCTGTCTCTGAACCTTTGGCTGAAATTTGACAAGAACATTCCGTGCGAATACGACCAGAATTAAAATAATCGACGAACATTTCTTTTTAACTTAGTGAGATACGTGTATCTCTTTTCAATTTTTGTATCTTCTTCGGACGCTTGAAAATATATCTTGGTTTTAAAATGTCTCTCATGAATGTAAAGTCTTATAAAGATATCACTTTAAGTTAAAGAGATATCTTTCCAACTTAAAGAAATATCTCTCTGAATAAACGAAAATTTCTTCTAAATGAAAGAGGTGCAAATGTATCTTTCGATGTAAAAAAGATATTTATTAAAGTGTAATGAACATCTCGAAATGAAAGAGATATCTCTCTAAGTGAAAACGATATCTAAAAGATATATTTTTTCTAGAGAGATATCTTATTTTCGAATAAATAGTAAAACGCTCTGCCATAGTGATGCACTAATCGTGTCATTTTCTCTAAACACAGTGTTACTATTATAGTAATAATAATGGGACAAAAAAGCCAAACATCACCTGAGATTAGGACTACGGACCATATTTTCTCCTCCTTGATACTAATCAACTTTCGTTGTTCGAAGTTAGTTTAGAATATTATTAATCAGTGTCTATCCCTCAAAAGTAATGCTATACATGTATTATTTTCATTAATTGAAATGTTCATTATGCCATTCATAATTGTGGTATTCACTTTTTCTAATTTTTTAATTCTAAGTTTGTGAACCAAAACTGTTACCATAGCAACAAAAAAGTCAGATGTTCTGAAAATATGTTGAATTACAATTTTAATTTGATTTAAACATTCTGTAAATTTTTTGGGAGTTTAAGGATTCTAACCGTTTTCTGTAGACTTACCCAAAGGTAAAATTCCTAGTAATAGAAATTCCAGGACCACCATCACGCTGAAGCGCTGTAGAGCATTTGCCCAAGCTAAATTTATTACGACCGGTTGACTAGATATGCAGAAAATCATAATCTAGTATAAGATATCCCAAGGTGAAATCAAAGTATCTACACTATCGATGTTTGTATTCAGGTATCACCCATGTGCCATTCAATATTCATTAACGAGTAGATGGAATTATAAGATATTAAATTTAATGTGAAAATCACCAACAGCCGCCCCCAAGCATTAATATCTCTAAACGAATAAATGGATCGTTTATATCCCCAAAAGTAAATTTCTTCAGACTATCAATTCATCTTGTATGCTGTGAAAACTGACATTTGGTATAAAACATTTAGAGATTCCAAGGTTACATAACCCACATGTATCTAAAAACTCTCTAAGTTATATCTTAATAATGAAACCTTGTACATGTATTGATGGAAAAGGATTTATCTTATAGTAATTGGAAATTATAAATTTCTTATTGACATTTAAAAAACCCCCAAAACAATCATGCAGTAAAACAAAATAATTATTACATGTATAATAACACACTCACGCACAATAACACGCATGCGTATAAAAATGACAGAACAGTAAGTAAATTAATTGGAGGCTGCCATACAACATTTCGAAAACAAGGACTTTATTTCTATTCCACTATGGCTCAGAAATAATAAAGCCGATCGTTTCCCTATAGGGCCTACAGCAACGGATTAATAATAAAGCCGATAGTTTCCCTGTATAGCTACAGATTAACAATAAAGCCGATCGTTTCCCTATAGGGCCCACAGCAACGGATTAATAATAAAGCCGATCGTTTCTCTATACTGCTACGGATTAATAATAAAGCCGATCGTTTCCTATACTGCTACGGATTAATAATAAAGCCGATCGTTTCCTATACTGCTACGGATTAATAATAAAGCCGATCGTTTCTTTATACAGCAACGGATTAATAATAAAGCCGATCGTTTCTCTATACAGCTACGGATTAATAATAAAGCCGATCGTTTCTCTATACAGCTACGGATTAATAATAAAGCCGATCGTTTCTCTATACAGCTACGGATTAATAATAAAGCCGATCGTTTGCCTATATAGCTACGGATTAGGTCACTTCGTGACGTAACTTCCTGTACGGAATACACGTTTTTTGCTGAAGAAATAGGTGAGATTGTGGGCTCTACTTATACTCGCAGTTTGTGATGACCTATGTAAGTTGAACAAAGTTCAACTCCCAAAATCATGAACATTCAAATGAATTTATAAATTGACCACAAGGTCAATGTACAAACGATAATGCTCTTAATTGTAAAACGCATCTGCAATTACTAATCATTGGAGAGGGGTTGGCAGTTGATCATGCACCTTTCGATTTGAAAAAGAGGAGAGAAAGAAAGAAAGAGAGAGAGAGAGAGAGAGAGAGAGAGAGAGAGAGAGAGAGAGAGGGAGTTGAATAGCAGGTGGTCACTAGGTAAATTTAGTGGCGGTCGCTAGTTAAATAACGTCTTCGTTCATTATACAATTGTGGCGGTCAGACGGGTTCGATCGCCAGTGATCACATAGCTCAGTATGGTAGAGCACCAGACTAGAGATCCAGGGGGCTCGGTTTCAAATCCCGGTCTGATCCGTTGCATTTTCTCCCTTCTTGTTACATTTGCCAATACAACCTATTATTGGGTAAAATGCTGTCTGACGTTTTTCATACCGATTGTTAGGCCGTTCTTGGCACCATGATTTTGACTACGGATAACTCCGTTTACCTGATCAAGATATAGGGCTCAAGGCGGGTGTGACCGGTCGACAGGGGATGCTTACTCCTCCTATAGGCACCTGCTCCCACCTCTGGTGTGTCCAGGGGTCCATGTTTGCCCAACTCTCTATTTTGTTTTGCTTATAGGAGTTATGTGTTTGACCTCTGTTCGTTATCTTCACCTTTCATTTGGTGCCTAAGACCAGCCCTTGGAATTGACAGGTAAAAAGGCCTGCCGGGGAAAAATATCCTGGGTTGATGTCTTCAAGGTGTGAAGTCATTTAAGGAGGGAGAAATGTGGCGGTCAGACGGGTTCGATCGCCGGTGGCCAGAGATACCTCAGTTGGTAGAGCACCTGACTATAGAATTCAGGAGTCCCGGGTTCGAATCCTGGTCTGGTACGTTGCATTTTGTTCCTTCCTGTTACACACTATATTTAAAACGAGGAAAGAGACGTGTGGGAATCAATGATTTATGCATGTGTAACGCACTTTGCAAAAATTGTTAGTAACCCTTAATCTTGTAATGTATTCATGTCAGCTTTGTTCTTTGTCTCCAGGAAAAGGGGTTGAATGGCATTTCCTGAAATTTTGTTATTCACGAGGGTCTGTCGGTGAAAGAAAGGCATATGACCAATTTACCAAGGTAATTTACATGCTTTGCCTTGTTTTCCCGGGTTTGATTAAAAAGCTTCCGTTTCATATTGCTTTCATTGCTTATTGGGTCACAGAACGTTCTATGGCATGGTCGAAGGTATTGATTTATAATTAATTTATTAGCCTTTAAAAAGGATGATTTGAAAATATTGTTATGAAATATTTTTCAATTTTACCAGGTTTACTACACCACGAATGAAATCAAGAGTCGAACTCGTCTATCGCGGTTTTTTTGTTTTTAGGTCATACGAGTCATTCAGGTGATATATTGCAATTGATAATGGTCCGTGATCGTCTGCTTACATTACATCTATAAAAGTACATCATCATTTGTCTTCAAATTTGGAACATTTATGGGTGGGGGGGACAAAACTTTTTGAGTTGTGTAAACAATGAGGTTTCAATTTCAAAGGTTAATAGAACATATCGGAATTTACTATTAAAGATAAAGAACTCCAAATATAGGATACCCAAGTTCGCCGATGAAAAAAGTAACCCAAATGTTATATAATTCTCTCACCAGAGGGCGCGTTACGCAAACCTCACTTATATTTCGCGACTAGCGCACGGAACGCTTGACAGAATGTTTGTAATATACTACAAGCAATTACATAGAAAGTGCAACAGAAGATATCCTATATAAGTTGAATTTATTACTCCAATTCATAAAATGAAGTCCGTAATAGCTCAAAGTGAAAATTGTAAAACTGGATGTACTGTGGCTGGTACAACTAACTACCCCAAAGGATTATCATTATAAAACGTCATACACCTGCGTAAATGTGGTTTGGGTGAAAATATACATACTAAGAGCTGTGTGTCTTTACTAACACCTGTCATTAGAATGATTTATATACTACATTGAATCATTATTAATCAAAATTAATATTCGAGTCTCTAAATCGTTTTAGGTCTTTATCTTTTCAAGGTGAATAAAGGAACCGGTCAAAATGGCCGTGATATTTTCAATCACTTGGAGCTTTCTAATCGGTGAACTTGGATACCCTACATGTATGTTTTGAGTTCCATATATTTTAATCTTTAATAGTAAATTCGAACCCAAACGATACATGTATGTGAGAACAAATGAAGGATTTACCTGTACTTCAAAACAAATTTTGCATTTATACTTATCAAAGAATGACACACTGACAACTTAAAAGTTTCAAATACGCATGTCAATCTAAACATTCAACGGGTAAGGCATTGCTTAACAACATACACTCCACTCCACTGGATCGGCATTGCACTAGTTATGAGTATGGCAATTTAACATTCCTACAGTTACGTTTAACACTTCTGACTTACGGGTTTCGTCACCCTTGGCAAGCGAAGGTGATCAGTAACAATGTGGCATGGTTTTTTTTTTTTGTTTTTTTTTTAACACATTCATCTTATTATAAAAAAAAATCTATTGGCTGGCTCCTTTGAAATTCTTGCTGCACCATCAACAGGCAATACTTCCTATATACACATGCAAGGTATAAAGTGTGCGACACCCAGATGACTGTTAAGATCTATGGACCTTGCTTTCGTTTGATTCCAATTTTAGAGTTTGTTTTAGTCGGTCTAATGTATTCATGTATGATTTATTCTAATACAAGAGAGCAGATCGTTAGGAGTCTAGGAGAAGTGCCAGCCGCCGAAGTAAACCGTAATAGTTTACATAGAAATTATAGTAGAAACATAGTAGATATTTTAATATCACAGTGGGTGTCCAGATGCACATTTATCCATATAACATCTAAAAACTGCCATAGATGACGATATTTCACATCAAATATTGTTGATAGTAGCTTTAATGCTTTTATGTAATTTTCATCGAATTTATGTTCTGTTATTTTGTTGTTGTATTTTTTTTTTTAATTTTCTTTCTTTTTTTATTATTATTATTATTTTCCAAAACAAGATGAAATAGCTTTCCAATTCAAAGAATTTGGTTACATCAGCGACATTGAACTTTCCATGGACATTCTGCAGATGTCTCATCTTTATGACTGTTGATGTACTTTAGTCTTTGAAGATAATGATTTTATCTTCCATCGTAATGATTCCGATACCCCCTGTCTTTGTCTCCGCTGAATTTAATATCTTCGTTCAATATTCGGTCATTCTCTCTTTATCTAATTTCTTAAAACTTTGATTATCACATTCAATACTGTATCAATCACAGAAAGCGACACTGTTTACTAAAGTCATTATTGGGTTTTACAGGAGATTTATTGATATTTTGACTATTAACAACTACCAGCGATGTTTCAACTTCAAAGTGCCAAAGCGTGAACAGTGACGGTGGCTTTATAATGGCATCAATTCATCCCCTAGTATTAGACATTACAACCCCAGCTCTTCAAAGACAAATACCTCGTGCGCGAAAGATGAAAAACATCGCCTCTATTATTAACATGTTACGTCGAAATGTACTCCAGTCATTGACCAGCTGTAGAAAGTGGACAATTATTGTGTTTTCATGTGGCATGTGTAAATAAATTTAATACAACACCATTGATAATACAATATGTCGTTATACCATGCTCTATGTAATACGAGTAAAAGGAGAAATGATGAAATGAAAATTGGTGAACAATTACTATATCCGAGAGATCAGATCAGTTGAGTGTTGGGGGGAGGGGGGGGTTCTATGATTTCGACATGGTTTTTGTTCTATTCAGAATGTATAACATCATTGGTCATTGAAAAATGTCAATACAGATTAAGTATCAATGTTGTTATGTTGTATATATACAGGTGCCTTTACTCGTATGGCAAAGCATGGTCATTCGCATGATTAAAGATAAGGTTGAACAATCAATTTTATTTCTTCTACTTTTCTTAGTTTCAGAATTTCTTTTTAAGGTTCCCGATTTCGATTTGAAAAGACTAATCATTCGGGGAAGGTTTATCAAAACTACCTGCAGAATAACGAATTGATAGTCATTGTCCCCACGTGCACGCTGCCTACATATTAGGAGAGGGTGTGTCGTATGGCGAGGAGATCAGTAGTCACCGGCTGTGGGCAGTGATAATAACTTTCACTGTGTCGTCTGGCGAGGAGATCAGTCACCGGCTGTGGGCAGTGATACTAACTTTCACGCAAGCCTTCTCTTGTCTTTAAAGTTTCCGGAGGTCCAGTTGTTCGAGGATCAGTTACACTATCCTTACGGTGGTGCCATTACACTATCCTTACAGTGGTACCATTACACTATCCTTACGGTGGTGTCATTACACTGTCCTTACGGTGGTGCCATTACACTATCCTTACGGTGATACCATTACACTATCCTTACGGTGGTGCCATTACACTATCCTTACGGTGGTACCATTACACTATCCTTACGGTGGTGTCATTACACTGTCCTTACGGTGGTGTCATTACACTGTCCTTACGGTGGTGCCATTGCACTATCCTTACGGTGGTCCCATTCGTGGACTTTAAACATCTCCTACAGGGGCTGTAGAAGACGACGCCATACTAGTCCTTACCTCGGTGTGTGTGTGTGTTGTTGCAGATTCAGATGTTGTTGTCTACAGCTGTTGTTGACAATCTAATTAAAATCAGATCCTTGGATACGCTCACAATCGCTATAATAGGATCTGACATAACCGCAATGGGGGTCATGTCCACATGATCTTTTGCTTGGAATATTCATGAGAACTATCAGCCAGTCAGATTGCGCCATACGGACAATGATGGCTATTCAGGCGGTTCCCGGCAATTCGTAAACAAGTTGCAGTAATCGCTTTCCCACGAAGTTTATTGCACACTATAAAATTGTTGTTCTCACATAAGGAATTCTAAACTTTGGCGATAATGCCGAATCTATTCCGTTCATACAAACAACAAATCGTACGATATGAAATATATCCAAATTAAATTAATTGTGAATTCCGATTTATGTATGAATAGGGATGGGTACGATTTGAATAGTTTTTAAGATGGTTTACTTAAATAACGCGAGGTATATAACGCCAGTCGACGTAAACGGTACATTGTGACGTCGCATCTAGCTGCGATGTGTTTTCTTTCAAACCAAACAATCGCAGCCATTTTCCTTGAATTGTGAATACCGACGTCTTCATAGCCGACGCGCTGATTGGCTAGCATAAAGTTCACATGAACATGACCCCTAATCGGGTTATGTCAGATTTTCTTACGCAAAGTATACGGCGCGGATCGAAGAAGTCTGATTTTAATTAGATTGCTGTTGTTGACTCCGTTATGGATTATGTTGTTTGCTACACAGCTGTTGTTAACTCCGTTGTGGGTTATGTTGTTTGATCTACAGCTGTTGTTAACTCCGTTGTGGGTTATGTTGTTTGATACACAGCTGTTGTTAACTCCGTTGTGGGTTATATTGTTTGATCTACAGCTGTTGTTTACTCCGTTGTGGGTTATGTTGTCTGATCTACAGCTGTTATTAACTCCGTTGTGGGTTATGTTGTTTGATCTACAGCTGTTGTTTACTCCGTTTTGGGTTATGTTGTTTGATCTACAGCTGTTGTTTACTCCGTTGTGGGCTATGTTGTCTGATCTACAGCTGTTGTTTACTCCGTTGTGGGCTATGTTGTCTGATCTACAGCTGTTGTTAACTCCGTTGTGGGTTATGTTGTCTGATCTACAGCTGTTGTTAACTCCGTTGTGAGTTATGTTGTTTGATACACAGCTGTTGTTAACTCCGTTGTGGGTTATGTTATTTGCTACACAGCTGTTGTTAACTCCGTTGTGGGTTATGTTGTCTGATCTACAGCTGTTGTTAACTCCGTTGTGGGTTATGTTGTCTGATCTACAGCTGTTGTTAACTCCGTTGTGGGTTATGTTGTTTGATCTACAGCTGTTGTTAACTCCGTTTTGGGTTATGTTGTCTGATCTACAGCTGTTGTTAACTCCGTTGTGGGTTATGTTGTTTGATTTACAGCTGTTGTTAACTCCGTTGTGAGTTATGTTGTTTGATTTACAGCTGTTGTTAACTCCGTTGTGAGTTATGTTGTTTGATTTACAGCTGTTGTTAACTCCGTTGTGGGTTATGTTGTTTGATTTACAGCTGTTGTTAACTCCGTTGTGGGTTATGTTGTTTGATTTACAGCTGTTGTTAACTCCGTTGTGGGTTATGTTGTTTGATCTACAGCTGTTGTTAGCTCTGTTGTTCGGTCAGCAGTTGTTGTTTAATGTGTTGATGTGGGTTTTTTTAAATTAATATTCTTATCTCTGATGACGGTGGTTGACCTGTAGTCATTGGTACTGAAATGCAAGTCGCGGATCTTTCAGACATCACCTTAAAAAGACCATTCCTGCTACAGCATTGGGTGCCATACCGGGTTGAAATCGGCGTATAGGACGTCAAACAACAAACAAAAACGAAATTTGGAAGAGTTAAATATCAAACATGGTAAACATATATCATTTCACGTTGTATATTGTTTGTACTTGCGATATAAGTATTTTCGATAAGCATAGTTTAATTCAATAGGAAGATAAGTATTACAGTCTAATTCAATCGGAATATAAGCATTACAGTCGGATTCTATCAGAAGATAAGTATTACAGTCGGATTCAATCAGAAGATAAGTATTACAGTCGGATTCAATCAGAAGATAAGTATTACAGTCTAATTCAATCAGAAGATAAGTATTACATTTGGATTCAATCAGAAGATAAGTATTACAGTCGGATTCAATCAGAAGATAAGTATTACATTTGGATTCAATCAGAAGATAAGTATTACATTTGGATTCAATCAGAAGATAAGTATTACATTCGGATTCAATCGTAAGATAAAAATCATAGTCGGATTCAATCAGAAGATAAGTATTACAGTCTAATTCAATCGGAAGATAAGCATTACAGTCGGATTCAATCGGAATATAAGATACACTGCAAGGTGATTTTCTTTAGGAAATATCAAAACATCAATGATGTTATAGATCAACGCCATTTGTATGATAAAAGTGTAAGACACGTACATTTTTTATGTTGAATGTTTTATATCCAATCACTTTATAAAAGTTATCAGCAATGCCATATTTACATCCCTATAAGATTAAAATTACAACACAAAAAATACCAATGCAAACACAAAAAAGGATTAATACACAAATATAAAATAAAACCACAAAGTAGCCAAGTGCGATAGCGATCAATTACAAAATGATCATGAATCGAAATCGATACGATATCATCGATATCGACAGCAAAGGAATCTTCGCTAGCGCAAATTACTCCTACATGTACAGAGTCATGACACACAGGAACAAGGGCAATAACAACCATCTTTTAAACGATCAATACCGATATCACTTCGTAAGCACAATGTTATATAGGGTTATTGAACTTATATTGGTAAATATTGGCACGAGTTGGCTGTAAAAATGCACGAGCTTGCGAGTGCATTTCGACAGCCAACGAGTGCCAATATTCACCTATTTAAGTTCAATAACCCTTTTATTATATAGCTAAAGTATTTAGTTGTCAAATTATATCCCTTTTCATTCAAAATACTCCAAAATAGACGAGAATTCGTCAATATTGACATCTAAGGTGAAGGTGTGCAATATCAGCATGCATTTCTTAACTGTTCAATATTTAACCCGTCATTAATGCATGAAGCAAACTGATTTTGTGAATGGGGACATCATAATTCATGTACAGTAAAACATTTTGCCTAAGTAAATATCAAATACCGGCTCTGTCAGATTCGGAGAACCGTCGTCTGCCATTTTGGCTTGTTTACGTCGTTACGGTAACGTCATTATTATATAGCTAATAAATAGTCTAATATAAAATCTGCGTAAAATCTAAAGAACGTTAGCGTTCAATATCCTGAGAATTTATTGAACGCTAACTTCGCATTGCGTAAATTGTATGCGCCCGAAACATTCCGAGTATGAGCGTTCAATATTGACGTTACCGTAACGCAATCTCTCACCAGAGGGCGTTACGCTACGCTCCACAACACCTCTGTTATCGTCTGATTTACAAGAATTTTGTAAAACAGAGCGTCTTTGAAAATAAAATAAATCTGCATCATAACACATTGGTAGGTATCGAAACGCTGTATTACGTTAGTGTAACCTCCATATTTATGGAACTATTTTGTCTTGTCAAATGTATTAATTTCACTTTCACTTCGTAACTATGGACTCTACATAAAAGTACATTAGAAAAACTAGCGAGATTATAATGATGAAAATCTGACATTACACAAAGAACAGAAACGTGTCTTTCTGTTGGAGTCAAAGACGCTATTTTGTCCGTGCGAGATCATATGATTAGCCGAACTATTTATCAGACGATAACAGAGGTGAAAGTGAAGCTTGCGAAGCGCGCCCTCTGGTGAGAGAATGACCGTAACGATGTAAAAAAGCCAAAATGGCAGACGACGGTCCTCCGAATCCGACAGAGCCGGTATTTGATATTTACTTAAGCAAAATGTTTTACTGTACATAAATTATGATGTCCCCATTTACAAAATCAGTTTGCTTCATGCATCAATGACGGGTTAAATATTTAACAGTTAAAAATGCATGCTGTTATTGCACACTGCCATTATTGATGAATTCTCGTCTATTTTGGAGTAGTTTGACTGAAAAGGGATATAATTTAACAACTAAATACTTTAGCTATATAATAAAAGGGTTATTGAACTTATATAGGTGAATATTGGCACTCGTTGGCTGTCAAAATGCACTCGCAAGCTCGTGCATTTTTACAGCCAACTCGTGCCAATATTCACCAATATAAGTTCAATAACCCTATAATATTGAACGCTCATACTCGGAATGTTTCGGGCGCATACAATTTACGCAATGCAAAGTTAGGGTTTAATAAATTCTCAGGATATTGAACGCTAACATTCTCTAGATTTTACGCAGATTTTATAATAGACTAATTATTAGCCATATAATAAATTATAATACCTCAGTATCAGAATTCTATGCAACACGTAATCTGATTGGTGTAGACACGTGCCAGGGATGATAAAACTTCATATCTCCCTCTCAAACTCCCCGTCGAGGCCTCACGTCACCTACGAATAGACCTCTCCTATTAGCCTTAGTACGTAAGTCCTCGAAGCTCGCGCTTCATACTTCACCTCATATATCAAAAGATCCCTAAAAAGTAGGGAGACTCTGTTCAAATTATTGTGTAAAGTAATTAATTTGATGTTTACGGTCTTGTTTTGAACGTTGTTTACGTTTGACGTTATGTTTTTAGTATTCTACAGTGACGTCACACAGTATACGCGGCCTAAGAAATCGCTATCCCATAATGCCTAACTGGAAGAGTTTGTTAGCCTTAGTACTTCACCTCATATCGGGGGAGGGGGTGGGTGGGTTCACAGGTCGAACAAACTTATCATACCTGTATATATTAGAATGTAGATTCAATGTTGTTGATATCAATACCTCCAGAATTAGGAATTAGTGCTTCACAATAGGGTTTTTAATCAGTATGTATAGGGAACTGCTATTAAAGTCATCCTTCCCTGAAACCGGTCGCGGTAGCTCAGTGGTAGAGCATTGACTACGTAATCGGGAGGTCGCGAGTTCGAGCCACGTTCGTGCCATGGTCGCGTCAAATTTAAGAAGTTAACATAGGTAGTGATTGCTCCTTCGCCAAACGCTCGGCAATTAGAGTAAGAATCACGGGTCTTTCGGATATGATCTTAACTACGGAGGTCCCGTGTCACGACAGGCGTTGGCACGATAAAGGACCCTCACTGCTACGGCTCTAAGCGCTAAGCATTGGTCTAGATTTGTAGTACTGTATCTACAGCTGGTGACGTTTCAATATGAGTGAAAAATTCTCGACGAGACGTAAAACAAACAAACAATCTTTCCAAGAACAAGAAGGGGTACAAATCAAAGGAATATCCAAGAACTTTGAAGTGTAGATTCAAATATGGCCTCTGGTACCAAGGTTGGGTCACTATGTAGCACCAAATTAACGTAAACTCAAATAACTGAAGCTATAACTCATCTAATTGTAGCTATCCAATTAGTTGAAGATATCATCAATACATTTGATGCGCACAACAATTCAATTAAAGATCTCTTCAAATAACTAATGATATCTTCAATTCTGAATTGTTTTGCTTTGGGTCAAATGCTGTCTGACATGTTTCATACCGATTGTTAGGCCGCTCTTGTAACACCGATTTTGACTACGGATTACTCCGTTTACCTGATCAAGATGTAGGGCTTACAGCGGGTGTGACTTGTCGACGGGGGGTGCTTACTCCTCCTAGGCACCTGATCCCACCTCTGGTATATCCAAGGGTCCGTGTATGCCCAACTCTCTATTTTGTTTTGCTTATAAGAGTTATGAGATTGATCACTGTTTGTTCTCCACCTTTCATTGATAGCATTGATTATTCTGCTGAATTGATGAGCGCTATAATTGAATTGTTGCTCTCTTCAAATGAATTGATGATATCTACAATTGAATTGATGCGCGCTACAGTTCAATTGAAGAAAGAAGGAATTCGATGAATGCACGAATCAATTCATTTAATGCTCGCAATAATTGAATTATTGCTCTATTTAATTGAATTGTAACGTGCATCAATTCAATCAATGCGCGCAATAATTGAATTATTGGTCTCTTAAAATGGAATTAATGATATCTTTAATTCAACTAATGCGCGCAATAATTCTTTTAGAGAGAGCAACTATGTAATTGGGGATATCTTCAATCCAACATATCCACAATTGAATTAATAATCTCTTCAATTGAATTGTTGCCCTCTTTAAAAGAATTAATACCCGCATTGATTTTTTATATAAAAGCGTTGTGGATGATTAAAGATATCTTCAATTATGCTCCAAACGCAATTCTGTGAGCAATAATTCCACTACATTGCTGCGCGCATCAATTAAATACACTGTAGATGAGAGCAATAATCATATTGCGCCCATCAAATTAATTATTGCTTTCATCAATTAAATAAATGCCCGCATCGAATCAATTATTGCTTTCATCAATTGAATTAATGCGCCCGTATCAATTATTGCTCTCATCAGTTGAATTGGTGAGAGAAATAATTGAATTGATGATATTTTCAAACAGTTGATGATATCTTCAAATATGCCATTCTTTTTTAAAACAAGAATTATATCGATGAGAGGTTAAGATAATGAACAGCGACCGATCTCATAACTTCTATAAGCAATGCAAAATAGAGAATTGGGGCAAACACGGACCCCTTGACACACCAGAGGTGGTATCAGGTGCCTAGGAGGAGTATGCATCCCCTGTTGACCGGTCACACCCGCCATGAGCCCTCTATCTTAATCAGGTAAACGGAGTTATCGATATGACTCTGCTTTGAAATAAACATGTTGAATTTTTCGCGACAAATGATATTTCTGAATTTGAAAAACGATAGCGTTGATGATCATAACGATGACATCAGTTATTCTGGTTCTTTTGTTATTTTAACTAGGAAAATAACGTCAACCGGGAATAATAGAATCCTTAGTACTAGTGCGGGATGGGGAAATTCCACCGACGGGATAAGAGGACGAGTCTTTGCCGAGTCTTAGACAGCGAAGCTTGTTCTAAAGGTGGATTATTGTTGTCCAGAGCACAGTTGTAATGTCAGCTTATGAAATACCGTCAAGTACCAAAATAACGTCAACTTATAAAACACCGTCAAGTACCAAAATAACGTCAACTTATAAAACACCGTCAAGTACCAAAATAAGGTCAACTTATGAAATACCGTCAAGTACCAAAATAACAATAACTTATAAAACACCGTCAAGTACCAAAAATAACAATAACTTATAAAACACCATCAAGTACCAAAATAACAATAACTTATAAAACACCGTCAAGTACCAAAATAATAACTTATAAAACACCGTCAAGTACCAAAAATAACCAGAACTTATAAAACACTGTCAAGTAAGAAAATAATGTCAACTTATGAAATACCGTCATGTACCAAAATAACGTCAACTTATGGAATACCGCCCAGTAAAAAACTAACATCAACGTATAAAACACCGTCAAGTAAGAAAATAATGTCAACTTATAAAATACCGTCAAGTAGAAAAATAACATCCACCAGGAAAAGGAGATATTAGTTTTTCGTGATGGAAAAATCAATCAGTAAATTCTCCCTTGCAAATAGACCGGGAGATAAAAGGGATTTACCATACAAACATGTACGTAGCTAAAACGAAACGATGAATTACAATTAGATTTACGCAATATAAGGTATGCTGGTATCAAAGACACAACTTGCGTATGATTTTCCTTGATTTGTGGAAGGATATGAAAGCCAACATAATGTCTTAATCTTTTGTACGTAAACCGCCAACGGTGTTGAGAGCAACCCCAATATCTTGGAAACATACCAGTCAACTTTATTTTGAAACACGATTCTAGTATGCAAAGAATATTTATTTCACAGCGTGTCGCCTGTATTTTTTCTTTCGTCCTTTTCCGTATAACATCGCAATATACAAGCACCGTCTCTGATCCAAATACAGTGGAATGTAAGCATTTAAAAAATGTAATAGAAATTGGCAACACATTTCATTTTTGTGGTTTTTTCCTAGATTTGGACATTTTTCTTACATTTTCAGTTGTTTTGTCGTTTCTGAAGAAAACTACAACACGGGGAAGGTCCATAAGTACTATTCCCAAAATCACGAAGCCGATGACCAGTGCTCCCACACTGCCCACATACTGAGCAGACGGTCTGTCGTCTGGTGCGGAAATCAGTCTCCTTTTGTAAGCATTGGTGTCTTTTACGCTGACTTTTAACTCCTGAATCATGGCATCAATCAACTGTGCTATTTCCTCGTCTGTATAATTTCTGGAGTAATCACATGTTCTGTTAAAGGAACAATAGCAGAACGGATTATCAGCGGGTCCACTTGTGGATGGTTGATCGGCTTGTGTGGAGGTTGATATCGTCGATGAAGATGTTGTTGAAGTTGATAGTACTGGTGTTGTTGATATTACCACCTCAGTTGTAACGACATTTGCTCTTGTTGAAGTTGTCTCTGCTAACTGTGTTGCTGTCTCTGGTAACTGAGTTGTTGTCTCTGCTAACTGACTTGTTGTCTCTGGTAACTGTGTTGTTGTCTCTGATTTTGTTGTTTCTTGCGTGACTGTTGTTTCAGATTTAAAAATAATGTGTATATCATTCAAAACAAACAAAAATAAGATAAGATTAACAATCATTGTGTTTTGTGATTGATTTTCTCCAATAACATTTGAGTTTTGGTTCGTTTCAGTTACCATATTTAAGATTGCACTTACTGAATTCCCAAAAGGCAGGTTGATTTGAAGACGAAATTCCGATATAGCTGGGATTGAAAGTTGAGCCAGTCAGGGGAGAGTGTCCAATAGAGTTATTAAATAGTACAGAGCCGTACCCCATTGTCCAGTCTTGTGACCCGTCCGAATTTTCATCAGTCCATGATATCCAGTACTCGTCAAATACGTTGCATGCATTCGAACACGCGTAGGAAAATTTTGTATATGTAGCGATTTCGGTGTGGTCTGCAAATTCACATTTTGTATTTGCTTTATTTCCAAAGATGAACTCTTTAATCTTGGTTGGATTGGTTTCAGAATCCAACAGAAATATGTGGGCCGATCCACATGCTTTTAATTTGAAGATAAAAAACGTACGGTTTTCTGCAGTTATTCCGAAAGGAGTCAGACTGATTCGGGTATCGTTTCCTGGTGTTGTGATGGAAATGGCCCCTGTAAAATAAACCGCAAAAATGACGTGAATCATATGTGTCTATCGTACCTCCTGCAACATATTATCCTTAATGTACATTCAGTAGTTTTTATCAAAACGCTTTTAAATCTATGTAGACAAACCGATCATATTTATAATAGTATATTCAATTAGCATTTTTTTTTATTTTTATTTATCAATAATCTCATTAATATGTAAATTTATTGTGGAAAATAAACCTGGAAGTCAATAGAATACGTAAAATAGGATTATGGTTGTTTGAATTTAGGATATTTGCACGTATATCAGACAAGGGTATAGAATTGAAAGAGCCAACGGGAATTAAATTAAGTTTGAATTAAATCAAGTTTGAGCACGTCCACCGTATGATGAATTTTGAATTCATTTTATAAAAGATTGGTTGGTAATTTCCCATGTAATACCAAATGAGTTAACAAAGTCGATATACTTGTAAATAAAAGAAAGAATGACATTTATAGATTCAATTATAATATCCATGTGGATGCGGTATACTATATAGTACACTTACGATACAAAGTCAACGTACCACCACTACTACTACTACCCTCACCACTACTAATACTAATACAACCACCACCACTCTGATCACCACTACCACCACTACTAATACCACCACAACTACTACTACTCTACTACAACTACTACCACCACCAACACTACTACAACTACTACCACCACTAACACTACTACAACTACTACCACCACCACCACCAACAGAACTACTACTACCACTACTACTACTACTACCACCATCACTACTACTACTACCACCACCACTACTACTACTACCACCACCAACAGTACTACTATGGTCACCAACAACACTACTACTAAGACCATCACTACTACTACTACCACCATCACTACTACCACCACTATTTATTACCACCACCACTATTACTACTACCACCAGCACTACTACTACCACCAGCACTACTACTACCACCAAAACTACTATTACTACCATCACCAGATAACTGAATTTATTTAGTGTGGCGGAAAACATCAATCAATCAATTAATCAATACATCCAAAGGTTCATACATATGGAGCGCCAAATTAACATAAACTCAAATAATTGAAGATATCTTCAATTATTTGAAGATATCATCAGTTCATTTGATGCGCGCAACAATTGAATTAAAGATATCTTCAAATAATTAATGATATCTTCAATTCTGAATTATTGCGCGCATTAATTGAATTGATGATGGCATTAATTCTTCAGCTGAATTGATGCGCGCTTTAATTGAATTAATGATCTCTTCTAATGAATTAATGATATCAACAATTGATGCGCGCTACAATTCAATTGAAGAGAGCAATAATTGATATAATGTGCGTATTAAATCAATTGATGAGAGCAATAACAAAACGTCTGTACATTATAAAGTTTATAAATATCTAGTCGATGCTCAGATATCTGAAAAATATTTTTCAACCAAAATTATGTTACAAACAGCAGAAAAATATCAAGTTATTGACTTATTCAAAAACAACAGTGCCACAGTTTTTAACAAATGTGATTTTTCCAAACTTGTTATTAAAGCAATATGGGCAATATGGGCAACAGAAGAAAGGCAATGGCTTGCTTCTCTTTCTGTGGACACTGATATGTACTTTTTCAGGAAAATACACACAAAGCTCAGGCCTAATAGATTATGGCAAATTGTTAAGGACGACCCGTCCAAAAGATTGTTGATTAACTTTTTAGTACAAGTGTCTTCAATGAAAATTGTTTGTAAATTGTGTCCATTATGTAATAGGAATACGCATAATCTTAATATGCATCTTATGCTAAGTTGTTTTAACCTCTTGGAAGACAGAGAAACTATGCTTGAAAATATTCTACAAATACTCAGTGTAGAAGAGTATGCTTTGTTTGAATATCAAGATCATGAATGGCAATTTTTATCTTTAATCGGTTGTGTTCAAGGTACAAGCTTTGAAAATATTTCTTATGCAAAATGGAAGCAAATCATGCTAACTGTTGCAAATACATTGTATAAAAATAGAGGTTTTTTTGTCATAGACTGCCGTAATCTGTAGATTATAATCATTAGTTTCAAATATGTACATACTATAAATATGTTTTTTTTTTCCTGTTCTGTTCAAATAAGTTTATAATTTGATTATGATATACTCTCCATTAATTTGGAGGAAATAAAGAATATCTTATCTTATCTTATAATGTGCGTATTAAATCAATTGATGAGAGCAATAATTTAATTGATGCGCGCATTAATTCATTTGATGAGAGCAATAATTGATTTAATGCGCGCATTAATTCAATTATTGCTCTCTTCAATTGAATTAATGATATCTTTAATTCATTTGAAGAGAGCAATAATTCTTTTAGAGAGGTCAACTATATAATTAAAGATATCTTCAATTCAACATATCCACAATTGAATTAATGATATCTTTACCGGTAATTGAATTGTTGCTCTCTTTAAAAGAACTGATGCGCGCATTAATTCCTTATACAAAAGCATTGTAAATGATTTAAAAATATCTCCAATTGAATTAAAGAGATCATCAAATTATTTATACCGAGCTCTAAATTAATTATTGCGAGCAATATTTCTACTAAATTTATGTTCTCATCAATTGAATTGAAGAGAGCAATAATTGAATTAATGCGTGCATCAAATCTATTATTGCTTTCATTAATTGAATTAATGCGCGCATCAATTAAATTGAAGAGAGCAATAATTGATTTAATGCGCGCATTAAATCAATTATTGCTCTCATTAATTCAATTGATGCCCGCATTAATTCAATTGATGAGAGCAATAATTCAATTGATGATATCTTCAAATAATTGAAGATATCTTCAATTATTTGAGTTTATGTTAATTTGGCGCTCCATACATACAGTCTACTCCACTTATATTGAAAATACCTGTTAACTGTATATTGAAGTGAAACTAAATCCCCAGTAGCATTCTTTATATGGTTCAACATCGGTTATAATGAACTTTGGATATAGTGAAGAATTCAGACCGGTTCCCTTAATTTCAAATTATCCAGAGTGGACTGTGGTTTAAAAATCAGGAAAACGCATTGCTAAGGTAATCGATGTTGCCCGTGGGTCTCTTATATGTATTTTGTTCCTCTTGGTCAGTTAAACTTTTGATATGGTGGACATTATAGACATGTTGGTATCCTAATGAAATAAGAATATCACTTTATAACGATCATATGCATTCTGGTCATTTTCTTACACAACTGCACCTACACATTCCATATAGACGCATTATAATCAAATATACCATATTTCTAAAACAAAATATTTATCTATAATTACTTTATGTGCTTATAGATTTGTAAAACGCTGTATGCATTTTTAGACATGTTTGAACCATTTTTTCATTTTGTAACGTATACTTGAAAGATGTGAGAAAGCACGAGGATATTTCGTGATCTTGGGTTTGTATTGAATGCTGGTATAATCTACTAGTACTTGTAATGCTAATTTTCCTTGTATTTCAATATCTGAGAAAATGTCAAAGTTCACGAAATTTTAAAATATACAAAATTTAATTTGCTTTCTAACTCAAGAAAAAAGACCATTAAACTCTGAGTACTTACCGGCCACTTCAAACAAAATAGTTATCCAAAATATTCCAACCATGATCACCACTGAGTGATCGAAGTCTCTAGCAGTTGTCACATATAACCACCAGTCAAGTCATTTCTCTCCGATGTGGTGATTTCGAATTCAACTAGAATATTTCACCGCAATCCCAGGCACGGCTTTTGTGTACTTATACACAGAATATCTCTTTTCGCTGTCAGTGCCATAGTTCGATTATTCGAGTCATTT
Source organism: Ostrea edulis (assembly GCF_947568905.1). Taxonomy (NCBI): domain Eukaryota; kingdom Metazoa; phylum Mollusca; class Bivalvia; order Ostreida; family Ostreidae; genus Ostrea; species Ostrea edulis. The sequence goes on from NC_079169.1 coordinate 76,686,027, forward strand.
TACCAGTGTCACGTGAGGCAATAACATAATTGTTTTCTAGAGAATTATCTTTAATCAATGTTTCAAGGTATAGCAACAGATTCTAAACTCAGACAATGTAGTTTAGCAAATTACGGTTCCCACGAACGATATCAATTAAGTATTATCGTTTTTGATAAGATCTAAACATTGAAAACTGAAGTAATACGTAAAGCATGTTACAACAAAGATGCCCTGTTATGTTTCCGTTTCAGTGTTGCGTGTATTTGTTTTTAAGTTTTAGTTCGTTTAAATGTTGTATCTTCTAATAACAACCTGGGTATTAAAACATCTGATTGTTAATTGATACAGTATGATATGTATGAACTCAGCCACAGTACATTATCCAACTTTTTGCTTTATTTACAGCAGGCTTTTGTTTCAATGTCTGTCCATATGAGAATGTGTGAGCGAGGGAGAATTATTAAAACCCTGTACCCCCTGGCCAGGGTGGGTTGTAAGGACTGAGAAAAGCCGGAATAAATGTTGTCTTACCTAAAAAATGAAATAAAAATAAAGTAGGATTGTTGCCACTGCTTGCTTCCATAATTTGAATGGAAAGTGATCAATCTCATATACCCCACAAAGAATACAAAATTAAGAATAGGGCGAAAAGGGACCCAGAGGTGGGATCCAGGTGCTTAGGAGGATAAAGCATTTTTTAAGTTTGAAACCATTTATTTACTGCTCTACGGTAAACCAGATTTATTTTCTGAATCATAAATTAAATCCAGACTAGTTGATCAAATCCGGCCTTGTAAGCTTTCGTCAACGTCTTTGCCAATCTTGGTCCAACATACACCATCCAAAGATGTACAGTACACATGAACTAAGATTCTTCCCAATGTCAACGTCATGGGAAAGCTTAAGGATTCGTTCCTTGTCTTAAATTGTGGAAAATTACTTCCTATGTTGCATTTTCTTTCCATGCACTTAACCCAATCCTAGTAAAACTTGGACCATATAGAATACATCAATAACATAGTTTGAAATGATCAACCACAAATGCTATCCAAAGATCAATGTAAAAAAAGGTCTTTGCAGCTTTAGAATTTCCCCTTTTGATCCGTTTTCCATTATACACTCTACAATGTATCTATTTTAACTCCACATGGTGTACTTTTAGGCATGTGATGACCTTTAACTTGACTCCAAAGAGAATTCGAAATACTGTCATTCAATTCAAAATAGAATTCGTACTATTCTACTATGACTCAATCTTTTTTTGAATATATATATATATATATATATATATATATATATATATCGGGTCACCTTCAATATACAAAGTATCGGTGAATGAATTTTATACGTATATATATTTATACGCCACCTTGCTATTTGCACGCTATTCTAGAACTATTTTTATGCAGGATCACATGCATGTATTTCGTAAAAAAAAAAGCTAGTTTTCAATACAGCCCTGTTTATAACATATAAACAGACAGGTATTTGCAAACACTAGTACTTATAACAAATAAACAGACAGGTATTTGCAAACACTAATACTTATAACAAATATACAGACAGGTATTTGTAAACACTAATACTTATAACAAATATACAGACAGGTATTTGTAAACACTAATACTTATTAGAACACAAACATGAAGTAAGAAATAACAATGGAAGCCCTGTCATTGTAAGACATTCGGATGTACATGCTAATTCGATCAATCTGTATTGAATTATTGCTTATTATAAAATTATTCCAAATCTTCTTAAGCAAAATCAATACATCTTAGGTATAGAAAGTGTTCAGATACAGATAGGTCTTATACGTATTGAAATCAATAAAAACAAACTGCTGATAGCAAGGCAATACACTTGGTCAAAGAAAGTCGTATATGAAATTTTTCTCTAATTCTGTTTTAATATTGTATCCTATTTTAGACATTTTCCTCCTTTTGATCCGTTTATTCTCTCACATCAATGGTACATGAGATACACAATAAACAACAATTCATTCGCGCAAAAGAAAGTACAGACATTAAGATTTTTTAAAAGAACAATTTAAGAACAGATGCAGCTAATGATTTCAGTGTTTCTGTAATGGTTGAAGACATGATTTCTCATGATTTTATAATATTTGGAGTACAGCAATAATATCTTCTTTGGAAAACAAAGTGTGTGCATTCTTGTACATGATGAAATTTGTCTACCACACTATTAGTATATCACTTTATCTTCCTGTTTCAATTGGAAGATGTTCGAAACATTTGCAAAAACAATACCGAGGTCTTTAGGTAATTTCATTAAATAATTTTCAAAATCAATCTCTGTTTTCAAAATCACATAATCTGATAAACTTGCTGGAATTTTCTACACGACAATGTTATTCTTGAATAAACTGGTTCTTCAATGTTCCAATAACTACTGTTTTTATTCAATCAATACTCGGAAAGCCATGTCCATACATCAGATAATCAACAAGGATTAAGTATAACTTCAGTACATTTAAAAGACCAATCCCTGTAACCTTTGTAAAACCATTGATAATATATATGTACCTACTTGTTTTTGAAGCTGCAATAACTGTACCCCACTTTACTCCAACTTAACAAAAATGACAGTGGATATCTAACAGTTAAGAGTTTCACCTCAAATCATACAATCTGGAGTGCTTGATTCTAAAAATATCTAAGATAAACTTTCTCAACAGTATCTAATTGTTCATATCTCTACATTTGGCATACATACAACAAAAGGGTTAATGACTTTGTCGAAAAGATTTAAGCGATGGTCTATTTGCAAATTAAAATGTCTAATTTTGCGTACAAGACCATAAAGAGCCTTAGTTTCTTGTTCTGAACAAAAAAATGTTTTAGCTCGGTTGGTTTTCCACTTCTAGATAATACTATAACCAAATAACGAAACTTTTTTTTTTAATTATTTTTTTTTTTTTTTTTTACATTTTCGATAACAGAGTTTCTTTATGTGCATTTTTGTTTTGTCACATAACCTGTTGAAAAATTAATATGTTTGTCCTTGTAGCATTGGTAAACGTGTAATTTCCACATACTACAATAATCAGAAAATACATCTAGAGTATTTTGTAAATCATGGATAACAGGACTGTATCATTGGATATGAAAGAATGAAAAAGTGAAAATAACGAAGAATTATCAATCTCATTAATCTTGATAAAGAATACAAAACCCAGAGTGGGACACAAGAGAGGTGGGATCAGGTGCCTGGGAGGAGTAAGCATCCCCTGTTGACCGGTCACAACCGCTGTGAGCCCTATATTTTGATAAGGTGAATGGAGTATCCGCCGTGACCCTATATCTTGATCAGATAAATGGAGTAGACTGTGGTCAAAATTGGTACAAATGTACATGTATGTAAATCAAAGTGCGTTGGTGTTTCACCACAGGGTAGTGAAATGCGTCTAGTGTGGCGGAGATCAAAATTGTAGATCTACTGCTGCCGCTGGCTAGCCTACTTGTAGGTGAAAGGGTGAGTAAAATGCATAAATCTTACCTTGCCAGTACAAAGCCTCTACACTACCAAGACTCATACAGTGCCTCCTCGTGGCAATGCATGGATACTGCGGTCTAACAATCACAGGCTGAACTGTATGGGATCTCGGAGTACCAAGGACCTCAGAGGTACAGTGTGTAGGCCCATCGGCGTATGAACATGCCCTTACACTCACCAACCTTGGCCCAGCTATGGGTTAAATAGCTCTACTGCCTTGTAGATGGCTTGGGAAAGTTAAAGGCTATGGGAGAAAACCCAGACAGAAAATCCGGGTAGAAGGAACTCGTAAGCATTAGCAGTGCAATCATCTATGGGAAGGACAACCCAGAAAGAAAACCCAGTCCACCGGAGCGGAGGTTTGACGTCGGGCCAACTACCCTACCCAGTAAAAAAAACTCTATGTTACAGAAACTGAAACAAGTGAAATAGCAAATAACTCTGTCCCTGAAGATTCCAGCCAGAATACAGGCGGTATGACATCTCCCAGGAGAATGATTGAGAGTCTTTTAGGGCCAAAAGAAAAACTTTGTGTTGGAGCATGGAATGTTCGCACAATGTTTGAAACATCAAAGACAGCGCAGGTTGCCGATGAAATGCAGAGATATGGACTTGACATTCTAGGAGTGAGTGAATGTCGCTGGTTAAAATCAGGAAAGATGAGAGTGAACAGTGGCCATACCATCTTATATTCAGGACATGATGACAAACATCAAAGTGGAGTGGCAATAATGATAAGCAAAGAAAAGATCAAAACACTACTTGAGTGGGAGCCAATCAATGACCGTTTAATTAGAGCACGTTTCAACTCCAAGTACTGTAAACTTACAATCATACAGTGCTATGCACCAACGAATGATGTGGAAGAAGAAATTAAAGATGACTTCTACGAACAACTTCAGATGGTCGTATCTAAGGTTCCTCAGCACGACATGCTGTTGATGATGGGCGATCTGAATGCAAAAGTGGGTGCTGACAACACTGACTGCGAAAGATCAATGGGCAAACATGGTTGTGGAATACGCAATGATAATGGAGAACGCCTTGTTGACTTCTGCCTTAACAACAACCTGATGATAGGGGGAACCATATTCCCCCACAAGGATATACATAAGTTAACTTGGAAATCTCCAGATGGTAGAACAACAAACCAGATCGACCATATGATAATAAACAATAAGTGGCGTAGATCATTATATGATGTTAAAGTATACAGAGGTGCGGATGTCAACAGTGACCACTACCTGTTGAAAGCTACCATCAAACTGAAACTACGCAGAGATCACCAACAGCAAGGAATGAAAAGGAAATTTGACATAGATAAATTAAAAATCCCAAATATTAATAAGGCGTTCAATCTGGAATTAAAAAACAGATTTAAAGCACTTGAAAACAACCCTGATGATCAAGATAACATTCAAGGAAAGTGGGACACCATCAAAGAAACATATGTTGAAACAGCTGCAAAAACTTTGGGTTATAGAACAAAAAAGAATAAGGAATGGCTAACATCAGACACATGGGAAAGAATAAGTGAAAGGAAGAAACTGAAACAAAAAATCATAAGCACAAAGTCGACCAGATTACAAGAACAAATGCAAATTTCATATAGAGAAAAAGACAAAGAAGTGAAAAGAAGTGCAAGAAAAGACAGCAGAATGCACCTTGACAATCTTGCAAAAAGAGCAGAACATGCAGCTTCTCATGGAGAAATGAGCGTTGTGTATAAGATAACTAAACAGCTATGTGGTAAAAATACAACCCAACCAGCTCTTGTGAAGGACAAAGATGGCCACCCACTATCGACAGATCATGAACAGGCCAAAAGGTGGGTCCAGTATTTTCAAGAGGTATTAAATTGCCCAGAACCTGATGAACCTACTACTCCTGTACCTGCTGAGGAAGACCTGGAAATAGACCTCGAATCACCGACATTGGAGGAAGTTAAAAAATTCTATAAAAAATCTTTAAAATGGGAAATCACCTGGCATTGACAACATCCATGCTGAGATGCTAAAATCAGATATTGTCACATCAGCAAACAAACTACTGAGCTTATTTGTATCCATCTGGGAAAACGAGACTATACCATCTGATTGGAGTAAAGGACGTATTGTAAAACTAGCAAAAAAGGGAGACCTCCAAATGTGTGATAACTGGAGAGGAATAACATTGCTCTCAGTCCCCAGTAAGGTATTCTGCAAAATACTTCTCAGCAGAATAGATGAAGCTATTGATGATAAATTGAGAGAAGAACAAGCTGGGTTCAGAAGAGGAAGAGGCTGCATAGACCAGATTTTTGCCATTCGTAATATTATCGAACAATGTATTGAATGGAAAATGCCACTATACATCAACTATATTGACTTTAAGAAGGCATTTGACAGTGTACATAGGGATACATTGTGGAAAATAGTTAGATCATATGGAATCCCAATGAAGATCTGTAACCTTATGCGAGCATTCTACCAAAACTTTGAATGCAGTGTCATATTAGAAAAGAACATCTCTGAGTCCTTTAGTGTCAAATCTGGAGTTAGACAAGGATGTACCGGTATATTGTCACCTATCCTCTTCTTAATAGTCATTGATTGGATCCAAAGAAACAGCACAGCAGATAAGAAGAGAGGTATCCAGTGGACTATGTTCAGCAACCTAGAGGACCTAGACTTTGCAGACGACCTGGCAGAGATCTCAGGGAACAAGACCCATCTACAAGAAAAAACAGATCAGCTGAACAAATTTGCCAAACAAACTGGTCTTAACATCAACACCCAAAAGACCAAGGTGATGACAATAAATGCTCCAGTGGAACCTGTGGTTTTAAATGGCGTCACCTACCTAGGAAGCATACTTAGCAAGGACAACGGTGCCGGGAAAGACATAAAGGCAAGACTCAACAAAGCACGTGCAGCATTCGCCCAACTCCAAACCATCTGGAAATCAAACAGCTACAGTCTGAGGACCAAAGTCCAACTTTATAACAGCAATGTGAAATCAGTCCTCCTGTATGGGTCTGAATGCTGGCGTGTTATAGACAGTGATATGAGAAAAATTGAGGCCTTCCACAACAGCTGCCTTAGAAAAATAAACAGAATCTTTTGGCCAAACAAAATCAGTAATAAAAACCTACACCAAAAGTGCAAAAGCAAGAACATCAGCACAGAGATTAAACAAAGAAGAATGAGATGACTTGGTCACGTAATGAGAATGCCCCAGAACAGGATTCCCAAAGTAGCTCTACACTGGACACCACCTGGAAAGAGGAAAAGAGGCAGACCACGTACCACCTGGAGGAGAACCGTAACATCAGAACTAGAGGAAATGGGCTACTCATGGGGACAGGCACAGTATATTGCCAAGGACAGAGGTAGATGGAAACTACTTGTTGAAGCCTTATGTCCCACCGGGGACGAAGAGGATAAGTAAGTAAGTAAAAATGTAAATCAAATATGGGTTCTAAAAATTTCCAAAAAAGTTCCAAAATCAACAACATCAAAACGTATGACCTTTCAACATTTTCCACGACCATTCCTCACGATAAATTAAAAACTAGCCTTTTTGACGTCATAGACACTTTCTTCTTCAATAAAAATGGAATACAGAAATATTCATATTTTGTTATCAGTCATCCAAACAAAAAAATACTTTGGTAAACACCACTCTGACTCTACGCACAATTACTCTAAAGTTGATATTAAAACAAGATGCTGGAGTTCGCCATTGAAAATATGTACGTAGTCATTGGTGATCAGGTCTTTCAACAGTATTTTGGAATTCCCTGAACACGAATTGTGCTCCTTCATTAGCCGAATTGTTTTTATATTCTTACGAGGCAGAATTTATTCAAACGCAACTACATGAGAATAAGGAATCAATTCCTGGAAGACCTGATCACCAAAGACTACGAAGATATTGTCAATGAGGAACTCCAGCATATTTTAAATTTCAATTTCAGAGTACTTGTGAGTGGAATCAGAGTGGTGTTTAACAAAGTAAGTTTTTGGAGGACTGATCACTAAATATGAATATATCCGTTTTCCATTTTTGTTGAAGAAACAACTGTCTATGATGTCAAAAAGTCTAGTCTTTAATTTATCGTGAGGAATGGTTGTGTAAAGAGTTGAAAAGTCATACGTTTTGATGTTGTTGATTTGAGAAAAGCTTTGCGATTTCAAGTTTACTGAAATGTTTTTAGAATCCACATTTGATTTACACCACTTCTGGCATATATCGATTTGATATTTCCCATTGAACTCGAAACAAAAGACACCACATGGTCTTCCACATCTGCTTCATACTTGGATATTTTAATGAACAACGAACATAGATGTTAACGGCAAATTAACAGCTCAATTTTATGACAAACGGGACGATTCAGCTTCCCCATCGTCAACATCCCATGTATGTCTCTCAACTGATTCGATACGCAAGAGCATGTTCTACATATGATCAGGTTTTAAATCGAGGCAGGCTACTGACAAATAAGTTATGTTACAGGGATTTCAACAGTCTCGTTTAAAGTAAGCATTTCGCAAAGTCTGTGGTCGTTATAACGATATACTTTACAAATACAACGTAGGTCTAATACGCCCGTGGGGATCCGGGTTAGAATAGCTCATCAGTACCCCCTGCTTGTCGTAAGAGGCGATTAAATGGGGAGATGGTTAGGATGAGACTGCAAAAACCAAGGCCCTGTGTCACAACAGGTGTGACACGATAAAGATCCCTCCTTGTTCGAAGGCCATAAATTTTGCAGCGCCTCACAGGTAATGGTGACGTCTCCAGTGAAAATTTTTCGAGAGGGACTTTAAACAATATACAACCAACCAACCAACCATTAGGTTGAATGATGTCTGACGTGTTTCATACCAACTGTTAGAGCCATTCTTTACATTCTAATTCTGACTACGGTTTATTCCGTTTACCTGGTGCGACCGATGAACAGGGGCACCTCTGGTGTGTCAAGGGGTCCGTGTTTGTCTGATCCCACCTCTGGTATGTCCAGGGGTCCGTGTTTGTCTGATCCCACCTCTGGTGTGTCCAGGGGTCCGTGTTTGTCTGATCCCACTTCTGGTGTGTCCAGGGGTCCGTGTTTGTCTTATCCCACCTCTGGTGTGTCCAGGGGTCCGTGTTTGTCTGATTCCAACTCTGGTGTGTCCAGGGGTCCGTGTTTGTCTGATCCCACCTCTGGTATATCCAGGGGTCCGTGTTAGTCTGATCCCACCTCTGGTATATCCAGGGGTCCGTGTTTGTCTGATCCCACCTCTGGTGTGTCCAGGGGTCCGTGTTTGTCTGATCCCACCTCTGGTGTGTCCAGGGGTCCGTGTTTGTCTGATCCCACCTCTGGTGTGTCCAGGGGTCCGTGTTTGTCTGATCCCACCTCTGGTATGTCCAGGGGTCCGTGTTTGCCCTTCTCTTAATTTTGTATTCTTTATAGGAATTATGAGATTGATCACTGTTCGTTATCTTCACCTTTCTTAATGTAAAGAACGTCCTGACAATGGTATCTGTATGTACACATATACATGTAAACCTATTTACGGTAATAATTTTTCACCTCGCCCTATACCGACTTTACGCAAAATGTATTCAGACGCATTGCGACCTATTTACACTATAGACCTTTAATTCCTCCGTACAAATTTAGTATAAATCTGATAGATTTCCTATATTTACCGCTTTTTAAAATCTTGATCCAAAGCCTTCTCTCCAAACAGTACCGAACGCCTGCTTAAAGTGTGTATAAATGCACAGAACAATTTCTTTTTGAGAGGTCAATAATAAACAAAGTATCAACGGTTTATGTTTCAGTAATAAGTTTCAGTTTGTCTTCAACATTATCTTAAGAACGTTCCTTGTACTGGTGCGTTGCCCAAACAACTGAGCAATGTTATTGGCCTATAAGACGGATCACCCTTGTTTATAAATTCTTCTGGTACGAATACAACAAAATTACATGGAAGAAATCTACATAAACCACGGTCAATATGCACGATCCTCTCCCGTAGAAGAGAGCTATATGCGGACTTCGGACCGTGACTTGAGACAATGCCAGGAGCCTTGTCATCTTTTAACCTGTCTACTGCTTGTTTTATTTCTTTGCAGGTGAGTAGACTATGTAGATAAAAGTTATTATTCAAATATATCAAGTTCATCATGTGAAGCAATATCATCAGCTGCAGCATTTGCTATTTTCAGAAATTCAAACGCTGAATTGATGTCCACTTTAGTTTTATTTCTGTCATTAACACTAATTAGAACTTTCCAAATAGGATTTAGTTCTTTGGAAACACTTAAATTAAATTCTTTGATCTATCACCCTTGTTTTTATAGATTCTTCTGGTACAACAAAATTACATGGAAGAAATCTACATAAAAATGCAACAGATATTGAAAAAGTAGAACATGTATCTTAAATTCTTCTATTCTTGTATTCCATACTACCGTGTTTTGGGTTGTATACCGTGTTTTGGGTTGTATTCCGTGTTTTGAGTTGTATTCCGTGTTTGGGGTTGTATTCCGTGTTTGGGGTTGTATTCCGTGTTTTGGGTTGTATTCCGTGTTTGGGGTTGTATTCCGTGTTTTGGGTTGTACTCCGTGTTTGGGGTTGTATTCCGTGTTTTGGGTTGTATTCCGTGTTTTGGGTTGTACTCCGTGTTTGGGGTTGTATTCCGTGTTTGGGGTTGTATTCCGTGTTTGGGGTTGTATTCCGTGTTTTGGGTTGTATTCCGTGTTTGGGGTTGTATTCCGTGTTTTGGGTTGTATTCCGTGTTTTGGGTTGTATTCCGTGTTTTGGGTTGTATTCCGTGTTTTGGGTTGTATTCCGTGTTTTGGGTTGTATTCCGTGTTTTGGGTTGTACTCCGTGTTTGGGGTTGTATTCCGTGTTTGGGGTTGTATTCCGTGTTTTGGGTTGTATTCCGTGTTTTGGGTTGTATTCCGTGTTTTGGGTTGTACTCCGTGTTTTGGGTTGTATTCCGTGTTTTGGGTTATCCATATTGCTCTTATGTTTCACAGTTGTAGATACGCTTTGTAATAGGAAATTTTCTTCTAACAGTTTTGCATTTCATGTGACAAAACGTTTTCCTTGTAGATTCTCTGAATATATTATCAGTTACTCTGTCAATGTCAGTCTGGTAGAGCATCCACGGCTTGGGATGTGTTTGTCCGTCTGTCTGCAGGCAAAATTGGATTTGTCTGTCATTTTGTTGACAGGACTTTGCATAGTCATTTGTGGACTGGTGCGCCGTATGAATGTCAACGATATCTATCTATCTATCTATCTATCCATCTATCCACACACATGTATGTGTATGTAACACATTGTGACCTATAGTTCCGAAATATGGGGTACATTCTCAACCACATTGCAAAATAAAGACAAAGACCTTTATGAAACTGTCAAAGATTGGGAGATTGAAACACTACATATAAAATTCTGTAAATTTATAACTGGAGCGGGAAAGAAAAGCACAAATACTGCAATTTTATCAGAACTGGGCAGACTACCAATTTTCTATTTTGTTCTTATAGCTATTTTCTCTTATTGGCACAGACTTGGGAATATGCCTCAAAATACTTTATTATACAGTGCATACAAAGAAAGTATGACTTTGGACAAGTCAAATGTAACAAGAGGCCCATGGGCCACATCGCTCACCTGAGTCACCTTGGTCCATATCAGAAGACTTTCTATATATATTTGCATGTAAAACCGTAGTCCTTATTATGGCCCCAACCTACCCCTGGAGGCCATAGTTTTTGCAAACTTGAATCTACACTATGTCAGAAAGCTTTCATGTAAATATGAACTTCTTTGGCCCAATGGTTCACGAGAAGAAGATATTTGAAGATTTTTCCTATATATTTGTATGTAAAACTTTGATACCCTTGTGGCCCCATCCTACCCCCAGGGGCCATGATTTGAACAAACTTGAATCTGCACTATGTCATCAGAAAGCTTTCATGTAAATATCAGCTTTTCTGGCTTAGTGGTTCTTGAGAAGAAGATTTTTAAAGATTTTTCCTATTTGTATATAAAACTTTGATCCCCTATTGTGGCCCCATCCGACCCCCGGGGGCCATGATTTTAACGATTTAGAATCTGCACTATATCAGGAAGCTTTCATATAAATCTCAGCTTTTCTGGCTCAGTGGTTCTTGAGAAGAAGATTTTTAAAGATTTTTCCTATATATTTGTATGTAAAACTTTGATCCCCTATTGTGGCCCCATCCGACCCCCGGGGGCCATGATTTGAACAATTTAGAATCTGCACTATATCAGGAAGCTTTCATATAAATCTCAGCTTTTCTGGCTCAGTGGTTCTTGAGAAGAAGATTTTTATAGATTTGTCCTATATATTTGTATATAAAACTTTGATCCCCTATTGTGGCCGCATCCGACCCCCGGGGGCCATGATTTGAACAATTTAGAATCTGCACGATATCAGGAAGCTCTCATATAAATCTCAGCTTTTCTGGCTCAGTGGTTCTTGAGAAGAAGATTTTTAAAGATTTTTCCTATATATTTGTATGTAACACTTTGATCCCCTATTGTGGCCCCATCCGACCCCCCGGAATCTGCACTACCTAGTAAAGCTTATCTATAAATTTCATTTTTTCTAGCCTAGTGGTTCTTGAGAAGAAGATTTTTTAATGACCCTACTCTATTTTTACCTTTTCTTGATTATCTCCCCTTGAAAGGTGGCCTGGCCCTTTATTTTAACAATTTAGAATTCCCTTTACCTAAGGATGCTTTGTGCCAACTTTGGTTGAAATTGGCCCAGTGGTTTTTGAGAAGAAGTTAAAAATGTTAAAAGTTTACAGACGGACAGACGGACGGACAGACGGACGGACGCCGGAATACGGGTGATCAGAAAAGCTCACTTGAGCTTTTAGCTCAGGTGAGCTAAAAAGTTGGTTTACACACGTAACCTATTTATCTAACAAATTAGGTATTTCATGGTCCAATTGTAAATCAATGAAAATATCAACTTTCAAAAGATATTTGAAAAAAAAATACGAGAGAGAATTTTTTGGAATATTGGTTTAAGACAAGAGAGGAAGGCTGTATCACTGGTGAATTAACCACATATTTCGATCTCAAACAAAACTTCAATATTGAAAAGTATTCATTTTTGAAAAATTATGAACAAAGAAAGATTATGCTTTAGAATAAGTGCTCACAATCTCAGAATTGAGAGTGGGAGGTAGGAAAAAATTACTAACACTGAAGGTAAAAAAGTTATACTCGAGAGAAACAAAAGAATTTGCAATAAGTGTGACACGAATTGTGTGGAAGATGAGATACACTCAATTATTGATTGTCCTTTATATATAAGTGAAAGGTAGACCTTTTTTTTCATAATATTTCTAAACATAATACAAATTTTTTTAATTTGTCAAGTAAAGAAAAATTTCTGTGGCTTATGGCAAACGAAGATAGGTTGTTAACCAAGCTGGGTCAATTTTTAATAATGATAATAATAACGAGCTATAACTGTGTTGGGATGCCAACACAAATGTCTCCGAACACCTCCCCATGTCAGAAATGGTTTTTGATGCCAGATATGCACTCAGGATCCTCAAAAAACCCTAGAAACTAAGTTTGGTTGAAATCCGACAGATTTGATTTTTGACCGCCATTTTCTTCAATGGCGGCCATTTTGAAACATTTGAAAATAGATTGGAAGGAAATACTGATGCTAGAAATGAACTGTGGACCCTCCAATTACCCCAGAAATCAAATGTTGTAGAGATTTTAACATTTTCAAATATTTCGGTATATGGCGGCCATTTTGAAAATGGCGGCTCAAAATTTTTTTTTTTGATGGTGGGAATGAACTCGGGGTCACCAAATTACCCTAGAAATAAAATTTGGTTGAAATCCGACAACCTTGAGTTTTTGACGTTTTTGGCCGCCATTTTGAAACGGCGGCCATTTTGAAAATTTCGAAAGTTGATTACACCCCTCCTCATGACCCCCTATCAACTCACAAAGTTTGAAGTTGATCTGTTGAAACACTTTCATAAAATCAAGCGGACAAATTTCTCTGGAAAGAAGAGGAATAAAAAGAAGAAGAAGAAGAAAATAAGAATAATAAGAAACGGAGCAAAAACAATATGTCTCCGACACTTTGTGTTCGGAGACATAATAATAATGATAATTGGTTTTTATACAACGCTTTTTCCAGCGTATGCTACTCAAAGCACTTTACAATGCATTATTACCCCGGCAGACCTTATGTCAATCTAAAACTTTCTCAGCCTCCTAGAAGGCATGCAATGCAAGCTCTAGAGCACTAACATTCTAACAATATATTTCACTGTCTATAGCCAGGTACCCCTTTTACACTTGGGTAGAGTGAGGAAATTCATGTAAAGTGCCTTTCCCAAGGACACAACCTTTCGGTCGAGAGTCTGACGGCCTAACCACTGGGCCACCGACGCCAACAGCATTTTTGAAATGAGAAACAACAATATACAATGTAAGAGGTAAAAATGTACAAGCTTCTATAAAATAATGTATAGATTCTACAACGAGACAAGATGTACCAGGTATAACTCAGATGCTTATTCTACAAATGTTCATTATATATCATAGATTCTAAAAATTAATTCTATATACAATACAATATTTATATACATATACTGTATTTCTGGACAGCTTAATTTACTGTACGCTCTTTTTTTCTTCTGTATTTGGTCTTCTGATTGCCACTTTTCCCCTCAGTTTTCTTTTCTTAAGCTTGTATGCCCGATAGGGGCCAAAATTGAATTTTTAAAACAGATATAGGCCTACAAATATAGTAATTATATACACTGTATAAATGATTTAAACTTATACATCTTCCAAAGTTTTGAATCTTTAATTACTTTAATTAATTATAACATTTAAACATTATAGCATGAGAGAGAGAGAGAGAGAGAGAGAGAGAGAGAGATTGGGGGAAGGTATCGGATTTAATCCAGAAGGGGAGGGATGGAGAATGCTTTACTCGGCTTTGGTCAATATGTATGGTGACATTGGTCTGTCGGTCTGCTAATACATGTAAACAGTCTTATTCTAAAATCTGTTTACCTCTCACTCATCGACCAAAACGCAAATTATCAGCGTTTGCTAAATGCACTTAGGTGATTGACTTTAGCTATCGTGTTTATTTATTTGAAGTTATTGTGTGAAGGATTAAGGTGTTTTTAGTTGTATAGATGTAGCAGTTCAATCATAAACACCGTAGTCATTTAATTATACGTTATTCAAATAAACATCACGTGGTCTAAGTTGAAATGATGCTTTCGAGATTTAGAAATAAACTTAATGGAAAATCAAAGACTACACCCGGATTTTCGGGAGAGCGAAAAATTAAGATTTTCCCGATATTCTTTCAGTGTGACATTAAATTCTTTGACAAAAATCGATGAAATTGGATTCATACTCCGTTTGAATTGACGTGGTGTTGTTTTAAACTATTCAGACGTTTAGTAAATTAGATATTAGCTGGTAGAAGTTTTGTGATGGTGTGTGTGCTGCAAACTATAAAGTGTGTGTGTTTATTCATTTTCATTTTTAAAGGAATGTATAAAGAAATAATTGTCAGAATGCATCTCTACGAAGTATATATATGTAGGCTAACTATAGCCGCAGAACTGTAGCTCTCTGAAAAACGGACAGAGATCCGTCACAATTTTTTTTCCAGAGAGCTACAGTTCTGCAGCAAGGCTAGCTAATGCCTCTCTCTGTGAGAAAGGAGTGGAAGAAACTAGTCCTAGCCCTATGTGCCCACGGGCGTAACAAGGACTAGGTAGGTAGGTAGGTAGGTAGGTAGGTAGCTAATGCCGGTATTCATGCCCTTTTATCCTTTCAACGCTTTCAGACATGTTGCAATGCCAATCAAATTACAATGGTTCTCGCTCTTAATTTTAGTGTAAAAGCCGTTAAATTTGATTTTTTAAAAATGCATACATAAATGGTATTCCCCGGCGTTATTGAATTCAGGCGCATAGCTGCCTAAGCGCAAGGTACAAGAGAGAGAGAGAGAGAGAGAGAGAGAGAGAGAGAGAGAGAGAGAGAGAGAGAAAGAGGGGGGGGGCTAGCTGCCGTTAAAATATCTGTGCCTCAAAAATACTTTTGCGTTATCTAGTCCCGGTTTATAATTTAATGAACATCATTCAATCCAATTCAAAGTCCCTTTAGGAATTTCAAGTCATAAACATCATATGTCGAACATCATATATATAGGCCTATACATATGAGCATTACATATGTACATGAAGTAGACGGATTTAGGATATTCTTTGTTATCAGTAACATTTATGTCAGTCGAAAACAACGAAAATAAGTGGACAACACAATTCGTATTTAACAAATGTAAAATCAGACTTAAACAGACACACGGTGAGTTAATTTTGTGCATTCTTTTGTTTTGGAAATCGACAAGAAACCCTGTTTCTATGCACTAAGAAATAGCTAGGTAGTTTCATTGGCAAAACCCAGGGGTTTCGATCGTCCCCTGGGCTCCCACCAGGGCTTTGTCCTGTAAGATATACAAGTAATGACGTTAATTGCTAATTATTATAATTTATCATAATATCGTTTTATCAAATCAATGTATGTAAATTAAGAAATCCTAGTGGAACTAAGAAAAGTTTTATAATTTATGATACAGGTAGTTGAGACTTGGAACTAGATCAAATGTTGTAATTTATTAATTTGGTTGATATACCTTTCCAAATGGAACACCGATTCTTAAAAAAGTTTAAATTAATTTACTCGAAATTTTGGTATAAAATATTTTCGCCAATAGTTTAAAAGTTTGGTCTCCAATCCCCACCCTTTTTAAAAAGTTCCCTTTCAAATTCTATGACAAGACCTTGAAAATTGACATTACTCCTAATATGTCTTTTTAAACTCTCAAATTTGATATCATGAATTTTTTCGTATATCAAGTGCAAAAAGGTCATTATTTATTTCCAATTATTAAACTTTCTTCTTTTTTAATCTGTATTGCTGGTTCTAAGACATGATTATGTATCTATTTTAGCCTATGTATATTATGTAATGATTGATTTCTGTTGCTTATATTGTGTTAGTTAGAATAATCTATAAAACTGTGTCTCGGGACATAATATTGTGTTGACACCAACAGACAAATCAAGTTTAATTTAATAAATTTTAAGTGCTAAGGTAATGTTTAGAACACTCCCTAAAAATTGACCTCCAAATTCAAGTGCGAGCCTCTTGTTTTAAAATAGGCATCTCTTTAAAAATCAATCAAATTCATCAACATAAAATGATTCTCGGAAACTGGTCGAAATGGTAATGATATTCAACTGTTATGTGAGGACTCGTTACGTTCAAACATGTTAGCATGTTATGAAATCACGTGATTATGATTTTTATCATATTTCCCTGCAGGTGCCCCCCAGGATGTCAACTGCGCATAGGTTCTGCGCACATATCATAACAGGCCGGATTGTAAATCGATGGAGGGAGAAAGATGTTCAGAAAGTTAGACAGATATTTGAATATTTTCAGCTATTAGAGTGACTATTGCATATCTAATTCAGTAGCATAAATAGAAAAGAAGCATTGCAGAAGAGGTAAATATTTCATCATATCGTTTTTACACCATATTTAGTAGTGTACTACCGGAATGGTACTTGGCGTATGTGAACATCAGGCGGCCATTTTTATTTTCTTTGTTCACTCAAAAGCCCAAGCATGAACCAGTAACAATAGTTTTCTGTATCCCTTTATCGTTCATCACTTATTTTAAGGGTCTTTAAAGCAATTAGGTGATAGCGAAGAAGTAATGTGATGATTGTACAAACAATATTCATTGCGCAATACTATTACATTTTTGTGACCTGGAACGGCACTTGAAATAGGCCTAGTATACAATTAATGAAGCATAAACTTCCGAGAACATTTACACAGAAAAAGATGGATCTGTTTCTGATGACAATAATTTGAACATGGTCAATAGAGTATATAATTATATGTAGGCCTAGATATCTATATACATTAGATCTATTGTTGCACAATTCAGCGTTGGGGAAAATTGCATATACACTGTACTTGATCAACATCTAATGAAAACAGGAGTTATATGCTTTCATTTATGAGTAACAAATAACTTATATATACATATAGCTACTTCAAATATGACTGATTACCGATGTGCTCATTTCTCGGGTGTCCCAGTCCGTCGTCAGAAGAGAATACACCTCCCACTCAAAAGACATCCAACCCCCTAAAAAGTGTTTTAAAATGAAGAAAAATTACTTTTATTTAGGTGGTGGACTGATAACTGTCCCATTTTCAGTTCTGTTTCAATACAAAAGAGCCAAAACAATATCATACACAAGAGGAAAGGGAGACCATCTAAAGCAAAGCTAGCACATTGGTGTTTTATGCCCTGAACCACTCGAGGGTTCCCTTCTTCCCCTATCTGAGGTACTAAATTTCCCTGCCCATTTGAAGCTGCTATGGGAATCACTATTATCAATTTTGTTGTAGTTAAGTTTGATTTTCATCCTTTTTGTTCATAGGTGCTTGTGTATATAACCACATACCCCGGAACATCCAGTCAGCAAACACCCCCCACCCCCCTAGTTTACAAAAAAAATATCTATTAGAACAAATATAACCATTTTCGTTTCATTACTCATTTTTCAATGCATGTATATATATATATACACCATAAAAAGTAAAACTTGTCATTTCTAGCATCTTTGATATATCTTAAAAGTAGGTAAGGTCAGAGACTTTGAAAATAAAAGTAGACAACCCCTTGGAAAACTCCATACAGTACTAATAAAGAAAACTATTATGTGGTGTAGTTGTTTACTCACTCAACTTTACAATAAAATTTCTTCAAACTCCACAGCACAAAGCCGGCCAATATTTACGTGATCTATTACAAATAAATTTTCATCATTTGTAACTGACGAAAATCGCAGCTATCGCTATGAAAGTGAATAGTTATATTTATTCTAAAAATATTTGTTGTAAACTAAAGGGGAGGGAGATATGCTATCATGTTGACATACTGTTCAAGCACCTGTGTTTACCCATTGAACTTTCTTTATTACTTTTGAACTACGATTTTTCAACCATGTGATAGGCCACATAATCGGAAGTAGAATGACATGCGTGATATTGAAAGTACATGCTTACGATTTCTGGGAGAGCAAATTTGTTGTACAGAAGCAAGTTATCTATATCAGACGAAGTTCTTGCTTGCACAAAAGCTAATGAACAACGCAGATATGGTTCCTTTTTTGTCTGCTAATATCTACCAGACAGTTTGTCAGATGAGTTTCTAAGTTTTACTGGACAAGTTGAATTTTTACTGGAGATATCCGGTAGTTCGGTGTCTTTGGTCTACTCTGTGTTATGCAAAACTTTCCAGGACTTTAAAGTATTTTCTATTTGACTTGTAGTATTGAAACATTTGGCACATTTGACAAAGTCCTCAGAATGAATTGCTACCAGAAATTCTACACTAACCAGATACATTCCAGTTCCTTACTATGTCAGCTGGCCACCATGTGGAAGAGCCAGGTGCTATGTGATGCTGTAATCAGAACTGGGTCAGTCGTTACAAAGGTAAAGCTTGAGATTTTTTAAGTTTACATTTTACAGTACAGCGTTTTTTCCCCCTTGTATAACTGGTACCATTCCCAATGTCAAAAACGTTTATTTTTCACAATTTTGAAAATTAAAAATTTCCAATTCACTTGCCGAAAAATAGACCGCCGACATCGTAATTTACTTTGTCCGAAACATTGTACGAGTTAACTAAAATGTTAACTTCCGGTATTAAATCTAAAGTACAGATCATATCAGTGCGCGTGTTGTAGAGATACGATGATTCTAGAACGATTCCTGATAATTGAAATCATTTGCCGATACATCGGTAGAAAATTCTCAATTTGTTCGATTTAGATGCTATTTTTCCCAATGGAATGGGTATCAGATGTTTTGTTTTAATGGGCATTGGTTGTGTACTAGGGGATATAAAAAACTTTCAAACTCTAAACCATGATTAAGATGGTGCAATGTGATAAAAATGCTGAATTGTGAATCCCAGCTTGAATTAATTTGTAACCTTTGATTAATTTTCATTCCCCCCCCCCTCCCCCTTCATTGAAGAGGGGCATATTGCTTTGCACCTGTTGGCCAGTTTGTAGACCACATGTTTTCCACTCAATATCTTGAGAGCAATTCACTTGATCATAATGATATTTCACATGTGGGTTGGTTATGAGTAGAAGAGGACCCCTATTGTTTTTCATGTCAAAAGGTCAAGGGTCAATCTACTCTGGACATAGGAAGACTCTCTGCTCATTATCTTGAAAACCCTTTGCTTAACAGACATCAAACTTGGTACACTGGTATATCGCAAAGAGTAGGTGACCCCTATTGATTTTGAGGTCACATGGTTAAAGGTCAAGGGTCAAACTTGACATTGGAATATACTGACCACTCAATGTCTAGAAAACCCTTTGCTTGACAGATATCAAACTTGGTTAGGGCTGTGCGGTGCACCGAAAATTTCGGTGCACCGCGATTCATACAATTCGATTCGATGCACCGATTACAAATTCCGGATTTCGGTTCGGTTTAGATTTTACTTACACCAAAACAACAAATATGGCGTCCGAGTGATGTTGAAAACATGTGGTTTTTTATGCAACGGAGATTTAAATCACTACTGTGTTAAGAGTTAGCATTTTCACCACTCAGATACCAACAGAATATGGTCCGTAAGATCATTGCAGTTTATCTTTACATGACATATAGCATTTCTGTCAGTGGTGGAGTGAAATCAACATCGTAGGTAATGACACAGATTTGACAGTTAACATGAGAGAAGTAAATCAATAAAGGAGAGATTTTCAAAGACTCTCAATTGATAGAATTGTTGAATTTTTGCATATCAATGAAAACAATATCATATACATTTTAGATTCACTATAGATTTGTTTAATAATCCAAAACTTATGCAGCACATTAATATAACAAATTTTGATAGACTGTCAGTGTTTTCTTTTTTCTATCAAAGTTATAAAATGCCATTATGAATAGATATGATGTTTACAAATGACAACATATAGTTATATAACTTGAATTAAATCAAATCAAATATGCTACTCATTAAAATTGTTAATTTTTGTGGTGTCATTAGATAAATTGGACCTAACATGAACCGAATCGAAAATAACCGAACCGTGCTGTTCTGAATCGAAACCGAACCAAATCGAGCTAACCCTGAATCGTCCCAGCCCTAAACTTGGTACATTGGTACATCTTCAGTAGAAGATGACCCCTTTTGATTTTAAGGTCACATGGTCAAAGGTCAAGGGTTAAATTGGACATAGTAATATATTGTCGCCTATATATTAAGAATTATTTTTTGATTGACACCAAACATGGTACACTGATACAGCATAAGTAGTAGATGACCCCTATTGAATTTTAGGTCACATGGTTAAAGGGACTGGTTCACGATTTTTGATAAAAATATTTTTCATTTTTGATGTTAAACATTAGAAATATAGCTCATTTAATGTTGACAGCCAAAATTTTGACCTTCTGAATGCAAGAATAAATGTAATATTTTAGCCTTAAATATGTGTTATGTAAACAAAGACTCGAGTCTTTTTATGTAAACAAACAAACAAGTGAACTATTGATTTTGTAATATAATGCATCTTAATTTTGCATAGTCACAAATTTTAACTTTTAGATGACACATTTCACCCCAAAAATGCTTGAAATGTGAGAGATGTGATAATACTTAGATCGGTATTCATTTCTTTTGAAAAATTCGTAAGCAATAGCATACCGCAATCTTTGTTTACAAAACAAATAATAAACTATCTAAAATGAGCTTCTGTGATGATGTATCACCTTAATTTTCATGTGAAATCTTTCAAACACATTAGACAGTAGATTTTGATCATTAAAAGTGAAAAACAAAATTTTGGGTAAAATCGTGAATCAGTCCCTTTAATCCATTCCTGACATAGGAAAGTATTGTCTGCTCAGTATTTTGAATTTGTGATACTACTAGTGATGGGCAATCGGACCAAAAACCATAATCGATTATCGGCAATAATTTGAGACATGTAATCGATAATAATCGGAATTGGCATTTAAGTGTTTTCCCCTCAAAATAAATAACAGAATCATTAAATGTATGGAAACAACATTTGAATTCTTCTTTGTTTCATTTGTTCACAGGTAAATAAATCAGAATTTCAATATATCAAGTAATGGAATTTATCTATAATCTCAATGTATCAAATATATCAGAGATAGACTCCTTTATTTGACTGTTGAATGTTGTTCCTGTTACCGTCCTTACAGTGATTCATTTTGGCGTGCGTCCTGCGTAAATTGTGCATTGAATTTGCTCAGGACGCATGGTTTCAATAACTGCATCCTAGTGGACGCATGAACATTCGAAATTATATGAAAATGTTTTTATTCCCCCCCCCCCCCCCCCCAGTAATTAGTATGAAATCTAAGCTCCAGAACGTACTACACACCCCTAGATATTCCGAATTAAGAATATTGATATTTCATTGGTTAACTCGCATTGCATTAACCAATGAAACCAAATGATATATAAGGTATATATGTATATGTATACATATATGTATGTACTTGTTTCCCCAACATGCTGCATCCACACGCAGTTTGCAGTCTCTGTAACCTGTAGTTAATGTTGTAAACTTTCTTTCTTTTTTGAATTTCCTTCTTTATAAAATGTCTTACTGTTATGCCCTCTGGGCCTAAAATTGGAATAAACTTATCTTATCTTATAAGGCATTACGGCGGGTAAACAAAACTGGGAACTAGAATTTCCTCGCATATAATCCGATTCCACCAATTTTTTTTTTTTTTTTATGTTTTAAAACTTCCTAATCAGGGAAAGTTAACAACAGTTTTGCAAGGTGATGTGAATGATAATATTGCCAGTAACTATATACGGGTAAAAAACAAACGCGGAGTCCCCGAAATCAAACGTCAGTCCTGAAAACGAAGTAGAGGTTGAGAAAATTTGAAAGGTGAAAAAAATGTCATCAAAAATGACTTACACTTTATTCTTGGCTAAGATTTGAAAAAATTATTTATTGCAGCATTTGCACAGAACAAAAAAACTAAATGGCATGAATAAAGTAGCTAGGAATAAAAAAAATAATGAAATTTGGACTCATTGATTTTAGCATGGGACTCATTATTGTAATCAAGGGGAGTCCGCTGGACTCATGATAACCATTTTCAAAATGAATCACTGTCCTTCATATCTCCCGCCATTTTGTTTGCTTATTATACCCCCTGCAACAAGTTGTGGGAGGGGGTATACTGGAATCGGGTTGTCCGTCTGTAGACGCAATGGTTTCCGGGCTCTAAAGCGTTATCCTTTCCACCTACCGTCACCATATCATACATATGGACTACCCATGGGATGAAGATGTTCCCTATCGATTTTGAGGTCAAAGGTCAAGCGCACTGGACATCGAAGTAGCAATATGGTTTCCGGGCTCTAAAGCGTTATCCTTTCCACCTACCGTCACCATATCATACATATGGACTACCCATGGGATGAAGATGTTCCCTATCGATTTTGGGGTCAAAAGGTCAAAGGTCAAGTGCACTGGACATCGAAGTAGCAATATGGTTTCCGGGCTCTAAAGCATTATCCTTTCCACCTACCGTCACCATATCATACATATGGACTACCCATGGGATGAAGATGTTCCCTATCGATTTTGGGGTCAAAGGTCAAGCGCACTGGACATCGAAGTAGCAATATGGTTTCCGGGCTCTAAAGCGTTATCCTTTCCACCTACAATCACCATATCATACATATGGACTACCCATGGGATGAAGATGTTCTCTATCGATTTTGGGGTCCAAAGGTCAAGTGCACTGGACATTGAAGTAGCAATATGGTTTCCGGGCTCTAAAGCGTTATCCTTTCCACCTACAGTCACCATATCATATATATGGACTACCCATGGGATGAAGATGTTCCCTATCGATTTTGGGGTCCAAAGGTCAAGTGCACTGGACATTGAAATAGCAATATGGTTCGGTTTGTCATGCCATTTGTTTTTTACACTCAGAAAAAAGGTAGTTTATACCTATTACCAACACCCTTTGGGAGATTGAGGTAAGCGGGGGGTATTCTTAGTGAGCATTGCTCACAGTACCTCTTGTTTTTGATCGGGTTTGACATACAGAAAATAAAATTTGAAGTGATTTCAGGATTTTGTTTGGTCAACGATGTCGGCGACTTTTATATTGTAATCGATTAGTAGCATCGTAGGTCTCTCAACGATCGATCATCGGCGACAATCGTTTCTTCACTAGATACTACTATCAATTAAATGATGCATGTGTATAACCCTTTTCAATTTTACACCAGGGGGGATATGTGTTTTACAAACATCTCTTGTTTTCAAAGAAACCCAGAATTATAAATCCTCAGAAAATCATAAGCAAAGTTGTTGAATATTTGAATTCTTCTTCACAAGTACTTTCAAGAAACAAAATTATTTGTACATAGCAGTAGTTGCTAGAATCTACATATATGTTACACTATGTTTATTTTTTCTATAAGTATGAGAAAGCATGTAAGCGGGGGGTATTCTTAGTGAGCATTGCTCACAGTACCTCTTGTTGACTTATGGCATGAACAACCAAATTTAGTGCAAATTATAGCAAGGATAGAAGCTACTACCAAAAGTATGAGATTCACAGCCCGTTCAGGTGGGGTTTTATGACTGGTGTTCAGGTGGGGTTTTATGACTGGTGTTCAGGTGGGGTTTCATGACTGGTGTTAGGTGGGGTTGTATGACTCGTGTTCAGGTGGGGTTTTATGACTCATGTTCAGGTGGGGGTTTATGACTCGTGTTCGGGTGGGGTTTTATGACTCATGTTCAGGTGGGGTTTTATGACTGGTGTTAGGTTGGGGTTTATGACTCGTGTTCAGGTGGGGGTTTATGACTCGTGTTCAGGTGGAGTTTTATGACTGGTGTTAGGTGGAGGTTTATGATTCGTGTTTAGGTGGGGTTTTATGACTCCTATAGGATAACTGCATTATTTCTTTCTATATTCCTCTCGGTTCTAGGGCAGCAAACAACCTGAGTACATAGTCACAATGATAAGAGCTTGAAACTTCCTTCATTATTGTGTAATTCATGAACCACCTGGGGTTAAGAGTTCTGTTGCTATGGTGTGGGTCT
The DNA here is from genome assembly GCF_947568905.1 of Ostrea edulis. NCBI lineage: Eukaryota > Metazoa > Mollusca > Bivalvia > Ostreida > Ostreidae > Ostrea > Ostrea edulis. The sequence continues at coordinate 76,710,790 of NC_079169.1, forward strand.
ATAATTCATATAGTGAACATTATGATAGAGAAACCTTTAAAACTCATATTAGGAATAAACAAATACTATTGTGAATTTGAACTATCTTTTGGGGCCAAGATCAAAATTTTTTGAGAAGTTCAAATTCAAAATGTTGTTAGATGAAGTTTATAGGATGCATTTGTCCAATGATTTGTCTATTGCATTGCAAATACCATCTATTTTTGTAGGCTCACAGAGTTGTTTTAGTTGCTGCTTGCCCTATGCTGCAGTCAATGGATAATGCCTCAATGGGTTCTCACTTGGAAGTTCGCTTAGCAGCCGACATAAAACAAGATTCCATTAATACGTTCCTACAATATTTGTACGAGGGATTCATGATGCTGACAGAAGAAAATTGTCGAGATGTAGAGAAAATAGCTCGACTCCTACAGGTGGACAGTGTCATCAAGTGTTGTGCTGACTTTCAGAAGTGTCTTAATGTTGCAACAGGTACCCCTGTACCAATGGATAGCCAATACAAATACACATCTTATGATATGCTTGAATTCCGTCATGTCCGATCATCGGGTTTGCAAAAGAGTGTTAACATGAAAAGAATGTCAAATTTCCCCCGTCCCCCAAGTCCAGGCAGCAAGAGGCAGAGATTGGGTAGACCTTCTAGTCCACATATTGATTCACATTCCTCTAGTCACAGAGCTGACGACACATTATCCATGGCCCATAGTTACCGTTCAAACCAGCCTGATCCATGGGAGAGAGTTCCACGTCTTGGGTCAGGCACACGACTTCCTACACAGCCAGGAGTCATTGATATAGTAGAAGACTGCCTAGAAATCATTCAGACAGAAGAACCTGAGAAGGATGCTAGAGGTAACACTAAGCCAGATTCCAGACCAAAGCAAAAATCTGTCTCCATCGGGGTGTCCAGCCAAATGAACACTGCCACTGATGTACATGTTGTGAACGTTACTGATTCAGGTGGTTCTGTTGGACCGCCAAAGCAGGCCACCACTAATGGTTCCCGTGGTTCCATTACAGTTAATCCTCTCGCTATGTTCAATGATCCTCCCTCTTCACAAGGAGGCCAGAGGCCTGTAGACAGCTCAAATGATGTCCAATTTTCACCAAGATCAAATGAGTCAGAAACAACAAGAAAAGAAAATTTTGTTCATGCCATGACACCTCCTCAACAGCCAGTATTCCCTACAATGACCCCCCTCTCCAGAACTAGTAATAAACCATTTGCTGCAGGAAGTGCCACACAGGTTCCCACACCTGAGAGTGGTGCTAAGAGCCATGGGGAGAGTGAAGAAGGAGATCAAGTGCAAGAGCCAGGGTAGGTGTTTTTTTTTGTGATTAAATAAAACAGATTTACATTAAACTTGGTGGAAAACAAATAATCACTGTTCGACATTTACATAAAACTTGCACGTTTGAACAGCAAATACGAAATATTTTGAATTAATTGTGTTACTTGTACTTCTAATTGTAGGAACAAGGTTGAATCTGAGGAACTATCTCCAGCTTCCTCTGCTGATAAAGCCCCGGATATTAGTATAGTGAAAGTGGAAACTGGGGACGGACCCACAGGTGGTCTGGATATGTATGTGGACATGCATGAAGATGGAATGATACGAACAAAAGTTGGAATGGAGGATGGCATGGAAAATGAAGAGGAAAGTGACCCTGAACATGATCAATCCCAAGAACTTCGAGACGACATCTCCAATGAGGCTAGCAATGTTAGTGGGGATCAGAACAACTCGTGGTACATAGGACAATTTAAGGGTTAGTACATGCTATTTTTTTTTTTAGAATTGTAGTCCACAAAAGTAAATCCAAGGTTGATATATTTACTGTTTTGAGCAACTTCACGTACATTATTATAAATCGATACCAAATTTAAAACAATTTCCTTGAAATATACTGTATGTTGGTATTATTCACAAGAGATAATCATATAAGATGACTAAGAGAGGTATGTGAAGAGCTCAGAACTAACAATACTTATTTTTTCAGCAGTTGCATCACATTAGACCAAAAATTTAAAAGTGTTAACTATTAACTTCCGATAGGCCAAGTAAAATTAATTAGTAAATTATCATTCCTGCCCGCTCCTCGAAAATCGCCCCACCCCGATTTTTTTATTTTTCAAAATTACGATTTCTGAATATTTTTATGTCCGGTCCGGTATCGTAAACGTACTTTGTTTCACTTTGCCTTTTAGAAACCAAAATACACATGTAATTATGATTTATAAAGCCTTTTCTCAATGAGAGAAGGCATTTTCGAGGTCAAGAATACCATGGCGAAAAATAAAAAATAAAATCCTCCCACCCGCCCCATTTTTTTGTGAAGTTTGAATGATAATCTACTAATTAATTTTACTTGGCCGTATCTTCACTGATAAAAATTTGAAGCTGAAAAATGCATACATATGAATCTGAAAAATGCGTAAATATGAAGCTGAAAAATGCGTAAATATGAAGCTGAAAAATGCATAAAAAAGAAGCTAAGAAAACCCTTTCCCAGTCAAGTTTAATAATTTATGTATAAAAGAGCAGAGAAAAAAGGAGAGAATAGCAGACTTCGTAAAGAGTAGCACATGTAGAGAATATTTCTGTTTGCTGGCATTTATGAAAGACAAATTAGGGTGGCTAAGGGGAAATCCAGTTCCAGGATATAGGAAGTGGCCAGTTCAATTAAAAGGTGCTGGTAGTAAAGGTAAGAGAAAAAACAAACTGAAAAACCTTGGATTTATTTGTAGTTGAGTTGAGCTTGGAACTAATCCTCAAACACTTGTGTGTAGAGCACTACATCATCAGTATTTGTAAGATCTCCTTGAATATAAGCAATTGTAAATTGAGCATCTTGGTAACCAGTGTAGATGGAATGTAAAAATGGAAATATTTAGCAGTAGAAGCATTGCCCTTTGTAATATTTGTTTGTCATATCAAGACTTGCAAAAAATATGGAAGGAAGTGTTATTAAATGGAATAGTATGTAAACAAAATTATATTATACACATTTGCTGCCATGGATATGTAAATGGCATTTTAGCCAATCTCATATTTTATGCTTAATGAGGATATCTTACAAATTACGTATTTTAGATTTTTCTGTGTGTTGTGGCACTCGTCTTTTCTAGCAATTTCCTGTGATGGGTAGTAATGCTTAGTTAGCCAAAATGCTTTCAGAACAAGGAAATTGAGGTCCTTCAGAATGGGGATCAACACCCTTATCTTGGAGATAAAAAAAAGATTTCTTCAATCAATCTAGTTCCATGTAATTAAAGAAAAATAATTAATAATAATTAAAAAAAAAAAAAACCCAAATAAAATGATTGAACACATGACAGACTTGAGGAAACCTTCCTCAGAAGCATGTGTTACTTTACGACACCCTTCGTTGGTAGTGGATGGATGTTTTTTGGTAGCATGATGAAGTCTTGATTTCATTTTTAAGAATTGAAATGAATCACAATCAGGATTTATTTTCTTGGTTACCTCGTCTGTGAGTTTGGTCTGCTTGGAATTTGGTTGCTTGATTGAATTGTTTCTTTCCCATTGAACAGTTTCGGGTCCATTGTGATCCATAAATCCAGTTGTGTTTCCAAAATATGTGAAACATGTTCATAATTTTCACTTTGAAAACTTTAAACTTGGTGGAATAAGAAATAGAAGATGGTCAATTTTCTGAAGTCTACTTTTCTGTTTCTTTCAGGACAGGATAGTAGACCAAAGAAAGTGGACCAAACAGAATTGGTACCTCCGCACGAAATTCTTTCAAATGTTAATTCTCAGGGTTATCTGAATGTCTCAGGTCATAACCTTCAAACCCCTTACCATTCTGTGACTAGGACTAATTATGATATGTCCTCTATCTCTCAATCCATGCCCTCACAATCGACCTACAGTGGAGAAATTCCTATACCTAATTCGGATGCCATCGAATCTCCTCGGTGTTTTAACATTCCAAATCCTATGGACAGCATTCATAAACTAGTACGACTTGGAGGAAAACAGAGACCCTGTGTCCTTTGCAAGCGTTTCTGCAAGAAAACGCCATGTGGAGACAATATTCGAACTTACTACAAATGTGCAAAATGTGATGTACCATTATGTAAAGGACCCATTAGAAATTGCTACAAGGATTTCCATGAGAACTTGGGACAAACCACTGATTATGTTGTGTTGGAAAACACCATGAAGTAGTGATGACATTCCGTATGTTTCTTATATTGAAAAGGAAAAAAAATATAATTCTTCTCTTTTTTTCTTTTTTGGCTTGATATTAATAAAAATTAAGTTGTTGCTGTGCAGTCACTGAGGAAAAAGTAAATAGCATGCATGAATCTAAAACTTCTGAATTCTGTTACATTGGTGTTGAAGTTCATTTTCCTTTTTAAGAGGAGTAAGCATGCTTTAATTTCCATACAAAGAATGTTTCCTGATGAGTGACTGAAAGCTTTTTCTTCTCTCTCCAGATGGCATTCCAAACCACGAGTTAGGCTTTCAGTGCACCGTTTGTGGAAACTTTTATAAACTCTTCTCATCCCTCAAGCGACATATGAAGAAACATGATAGTGAACCCCAACATGTGTGCCCTGTGTGTTTTAAAACATTCTATAATAAGTGGGAAATGACTCGTCACTGCAATAGAACTCATTATCATCAAGATGTATAACCATGACATTGTATTGAAGACAAATGTCTTTGTTTCATCATGTGAAGTCTGGTTTCAAACTGGTTTCTGTGTTGTTGATGTCGAATTTGTTTTGCTGTCAAGTAGTTCTTTAAGTTGGATTTCATTAGCACTTTTTAATGTTTTTATTTATTGTTTTGAAGAAGAAAAAAATGTGTTAGAATTCCAAATAAATTTAAGATTTAAAAATCACTCCGTGTTGTTAGTGAAGTTATTGGGTTAGAGGAGATTTTTCTGATCATAGGATCAACACTTTTCCTTTTCTCTTTCGCAGAGGATTACAAGTGTGAGGTGTGTGGGAAGTCCTATCAGCTCAGATCATCCCTTACAAGACACTTAAAGACTCATAATCCTGACCCAGATTTTGTGTGTCATTTATGTAAAAAAGGATACTACAATAAGTGGGAGTTGGCTAGACATTTCCGGCAAAGCCATGTTTATTAAAACAGTCTAACGTGCATCATTCTCTCCGGTTACATGTACATGGTTTTGGATGTGTGTTTTTTTTTTTCACCCTCCCCTGAGTGGAAATTGTGTAACAATTTGCCTTATTTGTGCCCCATGTGAACAGTTTAATTGGAGAATGTGGCTTGATTTTGGAAGTGTGATGTTAATGTTAAGAAAAATCTAGTCATGCGTTGTTTCTAATAAATTGTTGTCATTACCACTTTCTTAGTAGCTTTTGTTCAACAAATTGGTGTATAATTGGAGATTACATTGCAATGAAGTAATTGGAAAGAGGTAGACTGGAAGGGAGATCTTGAATAACATGGGCGTCTTTCTCTTTCAGCACTCCCCTTCTGTGCCAGGGCCGATAACGTGAAAACCCAAACAGCTTTGGACTGCCTAGGGGTCCCCAACTCTGCTGAACACTATCTTGTTAAGACTGAGAAGAATAGCAAAAAATTGTGTGAATTCTGCAAGCAGACTAGAAATAAATCAAAAGGGGGTTGGTGGGTCTATACTCGATACATGTGCAAGACTTGCCAAGTACCTTTGTGTAATGGCAAACCATGCTTGTTTTTCTTCCATAGAGATACCATATTGAAAATCTCACAGTCATTTCCTAATATTTCGCAAGGAAGGTTTCTTGAACTGTGGAATGAGGCAGTTGTGAAAGCACAAAACAGTGGAAAGAATAGAACTGTATCATCTTGCTTGGACACATATCCTTCCATTATTCGCTTTTCATCACCTCGTATATCAGCCGCTCCAAGTTTTGAACAGTTGACTCAATCAAATATCGAACAAATGTATGGTTTGCAAAGTCCGTTGAATCTTCATTCTCAACCAAACTTGGCACATATGTACGTTGAAGACTGTGAAAGTGGCAGTGACACATATTCAGATTTTAAGGCGGAGAAAGACCTGTAAAGTTTATGGAAGCGTTTTCGTGTTTATGTGGTAAAACATGTTTGAACATTTAACATTAAATAATTAATTCTGTGTAATATTGGGCGTGGGTTCCATAACATAGTAGTTGCGTAGTTGGTTTACACCAGAAGTTCATGTAAGAAGTCTCTCTGTAAAACTCTTTCAACAGTTGTTTCTTCATTCTATCATCTTCCTTTCTCCTTGCAGGACCCCGCAGGCAATCCCATCATACACCCTTCAAAATAGAAGAAAACTCAGAATCGGCGCCCACCAATACTGCTGTACACCGCATTGTTAGGAACAATGAAAATAAGCCTAGAATATGTGTTCTCTGCAAGCTAAATAGTATAAAGACTGTTAAGGGTTGGAAAGTTTACTCGAGGTTTCATTGTGAAAAATGTGAAGTGCCACTGTGTACGGGAGAACGGGATTGTTTTGAACAATACCACCGTCTTTTGGAGTTTGACCCTGGGTTTTTGAATATGATGAAATTCGCCTCGAGAGGCACTCCTCGACAAAAACCGCGAAGCTCAAAACCAGACACCGACTTCACTGGCATGGCCCATGTTCAAGATCGATTTGTAGACCAACCAGTTTTCCCAAGTCAACAAATAGCATATTACTGCAATTCTGATACCGATATTAATTAAGTTGTATTATTGAATCAGGGCATCAAGTACTAGTCATCTTCGAAACAAAAACAAAAAAACAAAACAAAAAAACAAAACAAAACAAAAAAAAGAGAGAGAGAGAGAGAAATCGGAACAAAGGTACTCAATTGAAGTACTCGTTGTGTTCTGTGAGAGTAGACCCTTTTCGTTTGCGGCTGTTTTCTGTATTTGACGGTGTCTATATGCATGTCTTGTTTATTAAAAAAAAAGTAAAAGAAAATAATTGTGACCAAATAAAAATTGCAGAAAGCATGTCTACGGCAATGTTTTTAATTTTTAGATTATCATTTGTGTGAATGAATGGCCTGTTAATTTAATTTTGACGCACATGTAATTAAGAAAAAAACAACTCTTCAAACATATTTTGATCAGGAAATTGACAGTAAATTCTTTATGTTTTCAGGCCATTCATTTGTCATTGACTCGTCAGTGACATCGCCAGCACCGTTATATAGTGTTGACGGTCATCAGCCTGTTCGAATTGAAGTAGAGGAGTCGTCGACTCGCCGTAAAATGTGTGCTTTCTGCAATTTTCAGGGAAAAGTAACCAGGTCTGGCTTGAAAATTCGAACTCGTTTTAAATGTTCTACCTGTGACGTTCCTTTGTGTACGGGAGAAAATAGGTGTTTTGACACTTTTCATAGGTTATACTACGAAGGCAGAGTGGCCATAGGTCCTGGAAAGAAACTGGCTTTCTAACTCCCTTGTTAATCTTAGTACTTGTGATTCTGGGAAAGGTTTTTTATAAATGTAAATATTGATAAGTAACTAAAGCTGCTAATAAGTTAATTATTTGTAAAAAGCTATAAGATATATGCCAAATAAAAATATTTTTATTAATTTGTGCCTTGCTTTTTCGTATTTTGGAAGGTGTATATGCATGCAGTTGTGGTCTACACCGAACGTTGTGTCGGCGAAAATATTCTAATGTATTCTGTGGCTACTGAGACGTAATCCTTCAACTCGCCCTCTGCAGTTTTTCCATGCGGATGGACTATGGATCACAAAACGTGATTCTGCTCTTTAGTCCTGTGAAAGAATGTACGAAATAGCCATTTAGACTAGTTTTGTTTCCTTTCAGGCTTTAACACTGTGACACTTGAAACCAGGCACCACCGGCCCACTCCCATAACTGCTGCTGACACTGCGTCCAAGCGTAGGCCATGCGTAAACTGTCGTATCAATAAAGTTAAAACTAAGTCGGGGTGGAAGGTGTTGACACGTTACAAGTGTCTTGGTTGCAATGTGCCTCTTTGTATAGACAGCAGAGACTGTTTCTTAGCTTTTCATAGAGACATTATGTCGTATAGACGACACAGTCCACGACACGGTGAACCCAGTATGTGCGTACACTGTTCATTTCATGGCAACACTGTGTTTTCCAATCATAAGTGCGAGTCCTGCCGAATTCCATTATGTATTGATAAGGAATGCTTCCATGAATTTCACAGCAACTTAGCGTCTGAAATAGAAAGCATGTCTAAGTATTGATTTGTAAGTGTGTTTAAAACTGCATCGGCCACCATTCCGTGTTCGCTTGGAAGTGTAGTTTAGTGGAAGGGAATGACGGTTTGTATTGTCTCTTTTCAGACAAACAATCCTTGTTCACATCACACCATCTCTATCAATATCGCCAAAATGAAGTCCCTGAAAGCTTCTATGGTTATGTATTGCCAAATCAGGAACCTGTTGATTTCCACCCTCAGTTGGCAATGCAAATTGGCCGCCTCCGGAAGGAAAACAGCGAATTGGTGCGACGTTCTCTTGAGGCCAAAGAGTATAGTGTTAACCCTACAGACCATAAGGCAATTCACACTGCCTCATACAGACAGAAGCGTTGTGTATTTTGTCAGATGAACAAAGTTAAAACGAGGTCGGGTTGGAAAGTACTGACTCAGTACCGGTGTTCCCAGTGTGAAGTTGCACTCTGCACCGGAGAGAGAAACTGTTTCTATAATTATCATAAACTGTTGATGAACTTGGATACAGACTGTAAAAAAGACACCACGTGACGGCGTAATGTATGGGCTTGGACTGACGCTGTAATGTATGGTCTTTTCACGCGGAATTTTTTTTTTTATGTGATATCGTAAATTTGATGCATCTTGCATTGAAATCAATCATTGTTTCTACAAATTGTCCAGTATCAAAGTTATTGTAATCTGATAATGTTGACATGAGTGCGTTTTCTGTTCTTAATCCTTGTACTTAATAAAATATTAGCACATAAACCATCCAGTTGGTATTGGATTGTTGGCGGGTTTGGTCTTTAGGAAAAAGCTTCATTTACTTGGTTCTTAAATGAAACTGGAGGGTAATAAAAAAAAATATATGTTGGAGGCAAATATCATCCAAAGATTACTCTAACAATGTAACAGTGTGTTTTCTGTCTAATCATTGAAGTTTACATGTAGAGAATATTCATGCTTCGACGATTGTGTAACGAAAAGGTAATTCAACATTGATTAGGCTCTCGCTTGCTTTAAATAGTTCACACTTTCTTTTAGATATAGTTGCTTTTAAATACCATGGTAACGTAGAATATAGATAATGGTAATGGTGAAAATTAAATTATGTTTATGATAATGATATTTCTGGAAAAAATTGTTCGATGTTTTAAAACTTTTTAAATTTAATTTCTATTATTTGCACCCTATTTTGCCAACATGCATAAGTTGAAAAAGAAATTGATGAATCGGTTCTGAAATAATAAAGTTATGCATGTTCTACTCTTTATTATTTCAGAACCGTCTTCTTCCCGACGAAAGAGCAAGAAAAGTGAGCCACGCCACATTCTCAAGGATAACCCACTGTCCCCGGCAGAATTGCAGGCCCTCAATGATTACTCCGATTACTCCCGTCGTCATAGCTGGCCCTACAGTCCAAGTCTAGCGTTCAATTCCATATCCAACTCCTCCTTTTCCACCCCTTCCTTCTCTTCTTCGGCCAATGCCGACCTGGGAAAACTTGACCACAAAATTGTTCACACAGAAGGGTCCAAATACAAACCATGTGTTCTGTGCCAAATCAATAAAGTCAAAACAAAGAGTGGGTGGTACGTGTACACGTACTACAAATGTGACGTGTGTGATGTCCCGCTCTGCAAGGGGCGGGGCTGCTTTTACACTTACCACCAAAATATACTGCCAGTGAAAAACGTGCCGATGTAGGCGGTTTTGTTGAAGAAGAAAGCCTTAGAAAGTTTTGGGATCAGTTGGATGAGTATCAGGACGGTTGTACAAACATATCACGGCATTGTACTTTTCCCATGTTCATTTTTGGGGTTTATATTTGTTGGAGGGACATTTTTTCTACAAAAACTGACTTTTGATTTCATCAAAGTTGTAGTGTTTACACCATGTATTGTATAGGACTTGTTTCATTGCTTTATTTCATTACCCGTCCGCCATTTTTTAAAATTTTCTTTTCTGGTCACCTTTCAATATTTTATTTCCTTTCGATTTCCCCATGTTTTATGGCGAATTAATGATCATAATAAAATTTCCTCGTTGAAAGTAATGTTTGTTTACATTCCATTTGCATTGTAGAATTAAAATTGAATGTTACACTCCGAGATGGCGTTACTATTTCGGTGATAAATGAAAGCTGTTGTCTATAGAGGGTTGTTGGTGTGTATATTTGTCTCGATTATGTTCTTCCACTTTGTGTTTTTGGAATTCAGTGTAGAAATGTCATTATTATAACTGTTACTTTTATTGTATGGTTGTAAATAGCAATATATGCTATGAGCAAATATAGTTGACACCTGAAGGGTTTTCCTTTATACAAATGATTTAAGATCTGCTTTATTACACGCAATTTTCATATTGAATTGTGTACGTTTATACTTTGTTTATGCATTTATACTTGTGCCAGTGCAACTGCTGTGGTCAACCCCCGAATGTGAAAGTAGTAATATTCTCTGCATTTCTATGAAACATGATATATAAGAAAAACATATGCATCCTGGAACCAAATTTTGTAGATTTTATAGTCTATTTTTATAGAGCATGTTGACTGTATATTATGCTGAATATTAGTAACAAAATATGTAAATAGTTGAGTTGATTTATGTTTTCGCGGTTGATATTTTGAACATGTGTATATATATATATATTATATGTTGGCTTTCCCAAAACTGTCATTATAAGGTCATACCAGTATTAGAGTTTAGTTGTCGATGAGCATTGTTATATATTTTCTGTGATTTAATGCTTTTGCATGACTTTATTAGATATTTATTTGATATAATCTTTAGAGTTTACAATAGAAAATGTTTGCATTTGTTTGAAATGTAGGTTTATTTTGTATTAATAAAAGATCATTAGTTGAATAATGTTGTTTTTTACTGCATTTGGGATACCAGTGAGTTTGATAGTAATGTTTTGAAGTGGGTTTTATGCTGTGCTCATGATGAGGACTACAGATAAGCAGGTTATCAATTTATCCACAGCTGCAATATGCGTATTCTGTTAAGTTCAAAACGCCCATTTTTGGATTTCAAAAGAACAGAAAAATTGTAGTGAAATAAATTTGTAGTAAGTTAAAACGTATGTACTATCCAACCCTATATAATTTTAGAAGCTTCAGCTTTGTCGCTAATAGTATGACTATAATCATCTTCACTAACTGCCATATGAAATTAAATTTAGTGACTGATAAATCAACCATTCACAGGATTAAGTGGTGGAAATCATGATGTTCAAGATGGCTGTAGGATTGTTGAGGGGCCTACAGATGAGGGTTTGGCTGTAAAATTATTTCGAGGTAAGAATTTTTGTTCAATATCTTGCAGCTTGGAGAATTGTTGAAAATTCACTTTTCAAATTATCTTTGTCCAGAGTCTAATAGAAAGTGATTGATGTGAGGAAAATTGATATTTTAGGATGGCTTGCTGCATCAAATGTCTCGCAAAGTTTCGAAAACTTTCAAGGAGCAGAACTGAACGACCTTCTTTATCGATTTTACGTTGAATCCTGTAACAGGCATCTAGATGCACAAAGACTGAAGGAAGTTCGAGACGGTATATTTTGGCATCTCTCTGGATTTAATTCAACATGGAACCGTATCCTGCAAGACGATTCTACTTTCCTGACATCCAATGATTGCCTCGAATCTCTGAATTCCCGCGAAAACTCGACGACAAAAGTGAAGCTGCCACATAACAAGGTCCCCATGCTCCATGAAGACATAAAAACTTTGATGACCTCTGGCCTTTTGACGAACAGTAATCCGATTGGTTTGTTTAGGAAAGTTTGGTTCGATCTCGCAATTCATCTTGGTATCGGAGGTCAAGCAGGAATGAGGGGTTTGTCGGATGATTCCTTTGTCGCTGAATTTGACGATAAAGGACGGAAATATTATCGTTTAAATCGCAATATTAACGTAGACAAGTCTCGTTCATGTATGGAGATGCAGTACTGGTGCTGGGAAAGTCGAATGTATGAAATTTCGGAAGACGCTAACTGCCCAGTGAAAACTTTAGATCTCTACTTAGAAAAGAGAAATCCACATAAGAAAGCATTTTTTCAAAGACCCAAATCTAATTTCAGTACACACTGCGGTGCTATTTGGTTCGAATCTCCGGTTGGTCATAGTTCTTTGGCGTGTATGATGTCACGCATGAGTGAAGAAGCGGGATTGAAGCGAATTTACACCAACAGCAGTGTTCGATATACTCTAGCTGATTTAGTAGAACAAAGTGGATATACAGTGGAGGAAGTTCTGGGACAAAATCCCCGAAATAAGACCAGCAAGAGTGTCATCATTTTGCCTCCATCTTCGTTGACATCCGATGAACACAGAAACAACAGCAATCTTATACATGGACTGTTTTATGGTAGCCAAGTGTAGGGAAAGATGATTAAGCAGGTGCGTGTATCATTATTGTACTAAACAATGCAAAGCAGTTTGTTGTAAGTGGAAATATGATTTAGCAGATGCGTGTATCATTATTGTATTGAACAATGCAAACCAGTTTGTTGTAAGTGGGATATCCCTACCCAATTGTCATCGGTACTTGTAGTATACAATAAATATTGTTCGTTGCATGTACATGTACTTATTTATTAAGGAGATATCACACGTTGATCCTATTCTTATGAATGAAAATTATAATTTAATATGTAGTAAAAGTTATGGTGTTAAAATTTATGAACAAATGTTTATCAAATGTAGCAAAATATGCATCATCAAATAAGTTTGAATTCCTGAGGAATTTGAACGCGCGATCTCAAGTTCAAGTTCTTTATTATCCTTGAGCCAAACGACTGCCATCCTAACGGTTTCATTTACTGAGGTAGCAATGGCATACTTCCATTTCAAAAATTGTGACGATGTGCAAGTCATCTTCATTACCATTATTGTTGAATTACAAGTCGGCTGGATCATTGCTTGTAACTTCGTTAGTTTAACTTTTTTCATTACCCTTTATTTCTAACATCGTGTACTTTGAATATGCCTGTCTACAACACATTGGTTTCCAGATGTTATTTCAGATACCATTTGAGGTTTAGCAATGGAACCTAAGCTTCCATATGAGTGCAGGATGACCTTTGATCTGATTAGGAATGGTTTCTTAGCTAAACTTTACAGTCTGTGGCCAAAGGATGACTGTCCATTTCTATACGCCCTTTCAGGGTTTTCTGTTTTCATTTCTCTGTCACATATCAATCTGCTGCTAGCTTCTTTGTGGGTTACTCTAGATCTTGTTGCAATTTTGATCCATTTCTACCTCTCTTGTAGGAGTTTTGACACTTTCTTTGAAATTTAATGGTTATATTCAGTGTACATGATATTTCCGTGTAACTCCTCCCATTGCTTTCAAGTTAGAACCTAATTTTACAGACTGTATGGGTATTATTTTTACAGATTGTTTGCATGGGTAATATTTGCGTGTGGCAAGTATTTTGATTTTCTTCAATTTCTGAGAAAATTGTAGGTTGATGGACTTGTGCCGTAAGCTCAAGTAAGCGTCATCTTTTTTGTCGTCCATCTGCCTGTAAACTTTACGTATTTTTGACTTCTCCTCCAGAACCACAAGGCCATTTCAACCAAATTTGCCAAAAAGCATCTTTGTGTTAAATTGTACAAATGAAGGTCACGCCGTTTTCAGAGTTCTCGAGAACCTCTGGACGAAAAAAAAAAAAGAAGACAAATTTTATATGAAGGCTTCCTTTATGAGCGTAGATTAGAATTCAAATAATGACCCCCGGGATAGGGTAGAGCCACCATACGGGATCAAAGTTTTCCATGGGAATATATAGAAAAACAGTTTCACGAAATCTTCTCGAAAACAGTATGGCCTTGATTAGTCATATTTTAAACTGCAAAACATTCAGTTGATGTAGCTTCAAGCTTGCTCCTATTATGGCTGCAGGGGTATGGTGAGACTTCACCAGGGGAACAAATTTTTATATGGTAATATACTATAGTATAGAGAGAAAAAATCTGCCGCAAAACAGAATATCAGGATTAATCACGTAACTGGCAGCAGAATCGAAGCTGTAATAATTACAAAAGTGATAAAAGTTTACATGGGAATATGTTCCTATCTTTTTCTCAAGAGCAGCAGTGCCAGGATTAACCATGTCGATGTGCAAGCACCATCGTGTTGTGGGATTCTAGTTGATTCAAATCGTAGGTCTGGGCCACATTCACAGTTTTACATGACAATATATGGGGGAGGGGTGGTGGTGGTACTAAAAACAACTGGGCCATGATTGATCTAGCTGCAAAACCAGCTATTGGGACAAATCAAACAAACTTTCAAATATTCATAAAAGCTTCCATACGACCCAAAAACTCCCAGCTTCAAAGGATATCGTTTGTTGACGTAGTCATATTGGGTAGTGTCAATTCGAACACCGGCTCATTTCCATACTCATACTAATAATGAACTAATATCCCCACACATTTTAAGTGAAATAATTTGGATGAAATCATCCCAGCTAAATAATAAGTATTCAAATAAGTTTGAATATTGAACGAAATTAACGGCGCTCAACTCACCAGACTTGGCTTTTGTAGCATTTTCAATACTCAACAGCAAGAGCTTATTTTACCTTTAGATTGATTAATTGGATATTGTTTAATGTCCCTCTCGAGAATCTTTCCCTCGTATGGAGACGTCACTATTGCAGGTGAAGGGCTGCAAAATTTTGGCCTATGCTCGGCGCTTACGGCCTTTGAGCAGGGAGGGAACTTTATCGTGCCACACCTGCTGTAACATGGGACCTCGTTTTTTGTTTGTTTTTGTCTCATCCGAAGGACCTCACCATTTAGTCGACTCCTGCCTTTAGAAAAAAAATATTTTTTATGAATTATTCGTGTTGATTATAAATGTCCGAATACATCACTCGTATCGAATATTATGAATGAAAGGTGAAGATAACGAACAGTAATCGATCTCCAAAGTTCTATAAGCAATACAAAATAGATAGTTGGGCAAACACGGACCCCTGGATATACAAGAGGTGGGATCAGGTACCTAGGAGGATTAAGCATCCCCTGTTGACTGGTCACACCCGCTGTGAGTCTTATATCTTGATCAGGTAAACGGAGTTATCCGTAGTCAAAATCGGCGTGCCAAAAACGGCTTAACAATTGGTATTTTAAAACACATCAGACAGCATTTGACTCAATTTAATGATACGGTAGGTTGTATTGGCAAACTAAATTGTTATAACAACGATAGAATTTGCGAAATGCTGACTTTAAACGAGACTGTTGAAACCCCTGCACCATCAACTTGGTTGTCAGTAGTCTGCCTCGATGTAAAGTCTGATCATACGCAGAACAAGTTCTTGCGTAACGAATCGGTTGAGACATATAAACACATGCAGGTGATAATGGAATATTGCTACATAAATATGAGAAGTATCGAATATATGAATAGACACAAATAGCAACAGGGTTCAAATTGACTGGCTGTCTACAGACGGAATCATTTGAAGCTACTGGTTTTCGGGTTGCATTGGGTTTTGATGAATATTTGAAGGTATATTTGGACACAAGTATAGTAGGAAAATATGTTGAGAATTAAATTTATAAGACGGCAATTCAAAAATACAACGATATAAGGCCTCAACCGTGCGCATTTTTTCTGCGCCGTAAATTGAAGGTTTTATAAGGGGTGGATCTGTAGCTCTCTGATCTGTCCCAATATTTTTTTCAGAGAGCTACAGATATGATTAATCATACTCGGTTAGTGCAGATTCAATTTGTTTCAGTCATGGCCTGTGGGACTAAAATAGGGATTTAGAGTTTTAAATGAGACTGTAGGAATTTAAAAAAAAAAAGGGGGCGGGGGCTCACTTATATTAAAATGTAAATGTTCCTAAGTTGTGTGAAATTGATTTTTTTCTCCTTCAAACTATGATCCTAGCTTGAATCGAGGATCCAATTTTTACGTGAATATAGGGGAAAGTGCTCTGATTTTAACAGCTGAGAATTCCGACTGAAATGAAAGTTGAAAGTAAATACATGTATAAGAAATAAATTTCATTTTTCAAAAAATACAGGAGGTTACGAACGGCAACGCTTCACGCCAGCATACAATGCGCTTCATGAAATATACCGGCATGGAGCATTGCAGTTCATACCCTCATGAATGTTCAAAAATGAAATCTATTCCATAACTGAACCTTGGAAACGGTTATCAGGATTTGATATAATGTTTAAAGAATATGAATAAAAATCAAGTACAATAATACAATAGAATGTTGAGACGAATAAGAAAATTTCAGCGACTGTCTACCAAATGTAAATCTTTGTAGCTTATTTCTCGCTTGTAGTTGTAATTTGCTAATGTTATTCGTTTAAAGCTAAAAGAAATTTATATGAGCAATCACTTTTCTATTGTTATTTATATATCTTTATTTCTATGATTTTTTTTATAGCATACGATTGCATCTATGGAATACTATTTCTATCGTTTCAGAGTGGCTTTTTCACAATGGGTACAGCACAGACTTTGAAATGGTTGACGCATCCAAGTTAGATAACATTTTGTGTCACTTTTACGGAGACACTGCGTCCATTTCCAAGTATCCTCTGGGGATGTTTCCGACTGTGTTGACACTTCACCTCAGCTCTTCACCGTTTTATCGCAACATCGATGTCGAAAATGACGCGGAATTCAGATCATCAAATAGTATGATTAACAGTGTTCCGGTTTATCTTGACGATGCTGAAAGAATGGAAGTTGGCACTTCAAACAATTCCATTACTTTCTCCGATTTGAAGAAAGTGTATGCGTCGCCAGAGTTGGGATTGAATGATCGCCATACATTGCAGAACAAAGTATGGCTTGATATCAATTTATATTTTGGAGGCTTTACGCGTCAGTTACTGCGAAATATGTCGAAGAAAACGTTTCATTGCTGTACAGATCTGAACACGGGAAGAAAATACTACAAGATACAAGACCCAAGAGTCGCTCTACAGATGACTGCTAGAATGTACGAACAGACGGGAAATCCCCTTTGTCCTGTTTACTCGTTTGAGTTATATTTATCAAAACTCCACCCAGAATCTCACGTTTTCTTTCAGCAACCAACAAGTTATGAGGAATTTCATAAAACAGGTTGTTGGTATTCATGCAACCCAATTGGCAAGAATAATCAGAGCCGAAAATTAACAAATATCTGTCGAAGTGTAGGGATTAGACTAAATTTTCGCAACACATCAATTCGACATCTTTGCAAAATGATTCGAGACAGAAGCCCCGAATATACACCCTCGTATAGTGATAGGCTGTTTCACATTCTGACTACTAGTGACTTGGATCCAGTTCTGAAATCATGATTCGTCTTGCAGACACTACGGTGTATATATAGACTGTTTCTTCCAATACAATACCGATCCAGTCAGGTGCTACCTTGATATTGGCATGTCAGCACAAGGATCATTTTGTTGTTGTGTTTCTTTGTTTCCTCTATTTATGCCCCCCCCCCCCCCCCCCCCCGAAATATGGTGCATATTGTTTTGCACCTGTCGATTGTTCTGTAGATTAAGTCTTGTCCGCTCAATATCTTAATAACTCTTTGCCTGACAGACATTAAACTTGGTACATTGGTACATCTTGAGGAGAAGATGACTCTTATTGATTTGAGGTCACATGGTCGAGGGTCAATCCTTCTGGACATTGGAATATACTTATACTGTCTGCTCAATATCTTGAGAACCCTTTCCTTGACAGACATCAAACTCGGTACATCGTAAGGAGTAGATGAACCCTATTGATTTTGGGATCGCATGGTCAAAGGTCAGGGTCAAACTAGACATATTAATACATTATCTTCTGTGTATTTTGCTTGACAGACCTCAGTCTTGGTAAACTGGTACATCCTAAGGAATTGATGGCCCCTATTGATTTGGAAATCGCATGGTCAAGTTTCAATCCACTTTGGACATAGGAAGATATTGTCCGCTCAATATCTTGAGAACCCTTTCCTTGACAGACATCAAATTTAGTACACTGGTACATCATAAGGAGTAGATAAAGTGGGGGATCAAACTGGACAATGATATATTGTCTCCCCTCTATGTTTTGAGAAACATTTGCTTGATCGACACCAAACTTTGTACATCCTAAGGAGAAGATGACCCCTATTGATTTTGAGGTCACATGGTCAAGGGTCAATCCACTCTGGACATAGGAAGATATTGTCTGCTCAATATCTTGAATTGTTTTGACACTACTGTCAATCAAATGATACTTTGTGGCAATCTGTTTAAAACCAGATCTTCAATCCGCTCCTTTATTGGCCATGTCGTGTAGAAGCGACATGGCTCATAGAGGAGCGGATTGAAGATCTGGTTTTAATCAGATTGACTTTGTGGGTAACCCTTTTAAATTTTGCACCATGGAGGGCATACATGTTTCTGAAACATTTGTTGTTATGCAAGGTAACCTTTTATTTCAAGATTAACCTAATCAAGGTTTTTAATGTATAAAAGATGCTACCTTGATTCTGGCATGTTAGATTTTACTGTTGTGTTTCTTTGTCATTTATTTATATGCAAAGTTAATCTTTTTGATTAACTGAATCAAGGTTGTTAATGTATAAAATGTTTAGCATGGGTCTGTATGTTTTCGATTTATATTTTGTTACAACATTATAAGTATACGTGATTTCTAAAGAAGTATGAACGCGGGTTTAGAAGACTGAGTTTTTAAATAGAACCTTGTGTGTGATAAGAAATAGGAAATCATGCCTGGACGATGACAGTATGATAACAGTCTATCTGGGCTTCATGAAATTAAAATTTTAAAGCTTTATATAAAATTCAAAGTTTTAAAGCTGTTTAGTTTCCTTGAAGAGATGATGACGAATACAGTTTCACATAATCTTCCCCTGATACTTGCACTGATTCGAAGTAAATAGCATCAGAAGATCAGCATCAAAAGATGCACAGTTTCTCTTCTTTTATCAAGTTCAACGCTTTATTTTGTTCAAGTTTAATTTTTCGTAAACAGAGCGCAGCTTTGAACACTTTAAATCTGGGCTTAATGTTTCCTAGAAGAGAAACAGTAGAAATTATAGCTATTTTGTGTCAAAATACTCGAACGACCAAAACATCTCTGTGATGTAATAAATCTGGTTCTCCGTTATTTTGGATCAAATGTGTTGCACAAAATGTACTTAAAATTTGAATCCATTGTCGATTTTGGAGGGCCAGATTTTCTGAAGGTTTCAAATTGTCAATTGAATAAGTAAACATTTTGCAACTTTAAAAGTATCAAGTGTTCAAATCAGGTTATGGTCAAAATCGAGATAAAAAAAGGAATGTAAACTACATGACAATGGTTTGAACGATGAAAAAAACCTTTGGATCGAAGGGAAGTTTAAATAAATATACGAGTAAGGTAGGGATCCATTAATTCGTTTTTTTCCGGTGGTAATCTTTAGGTGGCGTAAGTCATCCAGTGGCGTCCGTCGTGCGTTAATAATTGAACATTCCAATTTTTTTTCCGATTTGGTATGAAGCATGTTTGAAACAAGGGTGACATAAATTTTAAATTTCAGGACTCTTACACCCCTGGGGCCGAAGGGGAGGGATAAAAATTGACAAATTTTCAAAAATCTCCACAATCGCACATGTGTAAGAAAAACTAAATGCATAGTGATGTAGGGCAGGAAGGCCTCTACCAACATTGTAAATATGATGGCCTCCATGGTAGAGATTCTGACTCCAGAGCGGGGCCAAACTTGGCATATACTAGTTGTAGTTATGTGTAAAACAATTTAAAAAATCTTCGCTAAATTTAAATTAAATGTATACTTTTGTATTTAGAAGGAGCTTGTAGACCTTTACTAAAATCGTAAATTTCATGATCCCCAGGATCCTGCATCTTCGGGGCAGGGTAAAAACTGCCAAACATTGACCAATTTTCAAAACTGCATATCTCTGAGATATCTAAATAAATGTACATATTGATATAGAGCAGGAAGACCTCTACTCCTTGACCCCCGGGGTGGAGGTTCTAATCCAGGGCGGGGCCAAAATTGGCACTTTAGATAATGCTTTTGATACTAAATTAAAACTAGATAGATATTTATAGGGAGTAGGTAGTCCGTTACCAAGATTGTATATTTCATGATTCTAGAGGCAAGGGTTTGGTTCCAGGGTGGAGCAAAAATTTCCATCGTCATTATTATCTTTATCATTTGAAAGACTTAAGTTTTCTGATACAGTATAAAAACTAAATGCATATTTAGGAAAAGCAGAAAAGGATGTACCATTGTGAATTTCGCAACTCCAGGGTTTTTACTCTAGGACGGGTCCAAATTAGTGATATTGTGTTAATGTTGCATATATTATGTAAAGCCTTTCATCAGTATACTATAGGACATCTTCGCTAGCCAAGGGTTTTCGGTCCACTCCGCTCCCCATAAACATGGGGAGCGGAGTGGACCGAAAACCCTTGGCTAGCGAAGATGACTATAGGAACTCTCTAGGACATTTAGTTTTAAAAACAAATCTTGTTTTATACTGTTGCCAAATATTGGAATTTAGATTAGATACTGTGGAATCATGTTCAAATCATGCCCGCCCCCCCCCCCCCCCGGGGGGAGGGGGGGGTAGGGTGGGGCCACACTAGGGGATCAAAGTTTTACATACAAATATATAGGAAAAATCTTCTTCTCAAAAACCACTGGGCCAGAAAAGCTGAGATTTACATGAAAGCTTCCTGACATAGTGCAGATTCAAGTTTGTTCAAATCATGGCCCCTGGGGGCATGATGGGGCCACAATAGGGGATCATAGTTTTACATACAAATATATAGGAAAAACTTCTCAAGAACCACTGAGTCAGAAAAGCTGAAATTTACATGAAAGCTTCTTGACATAGTGCATATTCAAGTTTGTTCAAATCATGGCCCCCGGGGGTTGGATGGGGCCGCAATAGGGGATCAAAGTTTTACATACAAATATATAGGGAAAATCTTCTCAAAAACTACTGAGGCAGAAAAGCTGATATTTACATGAAAGCTTTCTGACATATTTCAGTTTGTTAAAATCATGGCTCTCAGGGGTAGGATGGGGTCACAAGGGGGGATCAAAGTTTTGCATACAAATATATAGGGAAAATCATTAAATATGAGCCAATGTGACTCAGGTGAGCGATGTGGCCCTTGGGCCTCTTGTTTAGATTTCGTAGCCGTTGATGGGGCTTCCGTGGTAGAGTGGTTAGAGCATCGCGCTCAAAATCACACGACCTCTCACCTCTGGTCGGTGCGGGTTCGAATCCCGCTCGCGCCGGTAAGTGAGAAAGTTTCCCAGTTTACTTTCGGAAGGTCGGTGGTCTATTCCCAGGTACATTGTATCTGGGTTCTCTCTTCCACCAACAAAAACTAGACGCCACCAGATAGCTGAAAAATTGTTGAGTGTGGCGGAAAACATCGAAACAATCAATCGTAGCCGTGGAAACTAGTGATACTCATGTAACCGATAAAGCCTGTGGGTCTCTTGTTCTCCATTCAACGAGAAACGTTCAAATGGTTCCTTGCCATCTTCGCCAGCCAAGTTTCCGATTCTCTTGTTGATCTTTAATGTATATTTACAAAACATAAAAAAAAGAAGTTTGTCGATCCCAGATCAGAAAAAATAATAATAAGGGGTGGGAGTAAGCGAATCGGACACTTGGCTAGCGAAGATGGTTCCTTGCATAAAGAAGAATCTATTGCTGCCAAAGACCTAGAGGCATTTCACACGATGAATAGAAACCACCTGATTCCCAATTCCATTCTTCTGAATAAGATTGACGTTGGTTTCGCAAATGGGTTGTGTTATTGCGTTCAACCAACAGCGGAAGACGTATTCATCAGAACAAGTGTTGTTGTCCACAATAGACTGTCATTATACCATCCAAGCTAAGAGGATCTCCCTATCCTGCGATGGTAAGGACAGATGATGCGGAGTGGAAGGATTCTGGTGGAAAACTGGGCTGTGTTTATGGAGGAATAACAATATCCTCGTGTATTGTTATTCCAAATTACATGTAGTTCAAACCATGAGCTTTCTGAGCCGGGGCACACTAGGGGTTTGAGCTTTCTGAGCCGGGGCACACTAGGGGTTTCTAACAGAAGTAAGATAATTACAGTTTGTTTAAATATGGACTAAGTAAGTATTGTAAATCATTTTGAAATTATGGAGTGTTCCCATTAGTAAACCATGCTCAAATGAATATAAGTGATGCCCAGATAGATATAAATGCACGAAAATGCATATCGTACATCGGTATGGAGCGCCAAATCAACATGAATTCAAAGAATTTATTACCCTATACCATATATATATTGCAGCATTATATCAAAATGCATTTAGTATTCTGTTGGGCAACTGTCCAGGGATCATCCAAAACCCTATTTCATAATTCTTGAAAGATATTTAAAACAAGTGAAGCCGTGACCCCCCTAAACCATATTTATTCCTGTTGCGTGGTGTGGGTGTGTGTGTATAAATTGAAAAATCTAAAACCTTCTAGCACATGTACAAGACACTACCTATCATATTCCAAAAAGATTAATTGGTTACTGCTTAAGATAAATGAAGAATTTGAGGAATGAAAGCTTGACAAACGGACAGACGAGGGTAACGACAATATACCAGAACTTTCTGTAGAAAGTGCAGATATAACTGAAAAAAATTGACCTTAAATTCCAATGTTCTAGGTAAATATATTTATAGAAACTGGGTAAAAGGCTTTATATTCGTCTTTCGCACAGGCACTTGACGTTTTAAATATCTATAATAAAAAATCTATCACTAAGCGCACGGTACTGGTGTCACTTTACGTTACACTTATAACGTCATAAATTGTGGCAAAATATAATCACGAAAGCAACGTCACATTTTAAACAAATTCATTATCTCCAAGCTGTAATATCATAACTAAAGCACATGCATGATTTAATGTTTAAAAATTGAAAATAAATCTTTGTACGTGTATAGTGTACATTCATAAAAATTATGAATTCTTAGAAATACTCCAAAGTATACGTACTGTATTTATTTCACCGTGCCTACAACAGCAGGCATGTCGTATGAAATAAGGGTACCCGTTTCGGTAGGTTTCGTTTTGCTTCGGTAGATTTCGTTTCCTTTCGATTTCGTTTCGCATTTTACAGGTAACCATCCCATGAAATAAGGCTTGCAATTCTTATGAATATGACCTCTGAAAAATTTGAACACAGTAAAAAAAATCAGTTTTGGTTTTTTCTAGGATATATATAGACTTGTTCAAGTCTCTATGTTTAATAATCATTGCTCTCTTTAATACTTTTTATTAATGCCAAACACGGAAGGGGGAGGGGGGGGGGGTTAAAAACTCCCGTACGTTTCTGTCATCGATCTACATCGATCACGCTCTAGTGGAAAAAAAACAACAACCAGCGCATAGAAAGTATATGTAGTTTTGCGCTTTATAAATGAATAATAATAATAACCACGGTGAGTTGAAGTGAGAGTTAAAAACTTCCAAATAATATTACATTTTAACGTTTTAATGTTCACTTTCATTTCTGAATAAACAGTAGAAAAGGTATACAGAGTGTTATTTATACTCGTATGTTTTACTTGCGAATCGGTTAGTTTCAATATATATCATATTTAGTTTTGAAGGGGTGGTCTCGTGAAAACCGTGTGACTTTAGATTTTTTTGTCAGATGTTGAACTTTTGATCTAATGATATTGTTATTCATATGCGGAAATCTTGATTTGTATTCGATAATCTTGATATCTATATGCGGACGGAAATTTTGATTTATATGTGAGAAATCTTGATATTCATATGCGAATTTTTTTTATTTTACTCTACGAGAGAGAGAGAGAGAGAGAGAGAGAGAGAGAGAGAGGCTTCCTCTACTCTTCTGGAGTACCAACGCATGTGGGCGAAATATTCCAGGGGCAATCGCTCACACCCGCCAGAGATCACCTGGGTCCTAAATACAACAGTGAGGTTGTTCAACACGTCACTGATACTCTAACAAGATTTTGACATTCAATTCATTTAATATGTGACTTATGTATATATCTTTCATTCATTGGAAGGGGGGGGGGTACATAAGATCTAACACGCTATATATATCCACCGTTCTGGTGCCTGTGCTCACATCCACCTCCTAGGGAATGCTACAGGCTGGTGCATGTTGGAAACTGTAGGAGGGTCCACAGTTTGCTCTGTACTTGCTCTTTAAACCAGGTAGCACGCAGGAGACAGCTGAGATGCGCAGAGATCTCTTCCCCCTTAGAACGTGACCACCCGTTCAGGTCCAGGCACCTATGTCCACATAGGGCCCCCTGTGTTGCCCCTACGTTGGTAGTCAAACTGGCCGCCTCCCCAGTTCCCCACAAAAAATTGCACGCGACCCTTTCCGCCATATATGTCAATTTGCACCCTGTTTCTGATTACGATTAATAAATATTCAAATTTGTATCACTCTTGTTAATCCAGCTAGCTAAGCAGCCTATGGGGGATTACAGGGCAGTCACCCAAGCTTCGACATAGCTACTGGGTTTATTCAGCATATTAGGGCAAGGTCAACTATTCAATTCAGGCCAAATGTCTCACGGCTGGTAGTGCTGTATATTTATTAAAGTTTAATTTTAATTTTGAAATATTTGATGAAACAAAGCAATTTTATGACAATTTATATTCAATACCTAACCAGGAAATAAACATAGTTGACTTAAATTCGGAATTAAAGTATGAGGATATTCCCAAGTTATCCAGAGAGGAATCTATGCTTTTAGAAGGTAAAATTACATTGAAGGAGGCTTCTACAACACTAAGTAAAATGAAAGCAAATAAATCACCAGGCTCTGATGGGTTCTCAGCTGAGTTTTTTAAGGTTTTTTGGAAATACCTTGGTACATTTGTTGTAAGGTCTATCAACTACGCATATGAAAATGGCACTCTGTCAATAACATAGAGACATGGAATTATTACACTTTTACCTAAAGGAGACAAACCAAGACACTATCTTAAAAACTGGCGTCCAATTACACTTCTGAACACTATATATAAAATAGCTTCTGGTACCATTGCAAATAGATTAAAGATTTACTTGGATAAACTTATCAATCCTGATCAAACTGGCTTCATTTCTAATAGGTATATAGGAGAAAATACTCGACTAATTTATGATATTATGCAGTATACTGAAGAAGAAGAAATCCCAGGTCTTTTATTACTTATTGACTTTGAGAAAGCCTTCGATACCCTCTCATGGAATTTTATACAAAAGACCTTAACTTATTTTAAGTTTGGACCTGATATTCATGAATGGGTGAAATTATTCTATCATAACATCATATCTACTATTAACCAAGGTGGCACTCTCTCGGCATCTTTCAACATTCAAAGAGGATGTAGACAAGGTGATCCTTTATCACCTTATATTTTTCTTCTTTGCGCAGAAATTTTAGCTATACAAATAAGAGAAAATAAAAGTATTAAAGGTATAACTATAAAAAACAATGAAAAGAAAATTTCACAACTAGCCGATGATACATCAATTATACTTGATGGTAGCAAGGAATCTCTTCTAGAAACAATAAAAGTATTGCGACACTTCTCTGAAATGTCAGGACTAAAAGTTAATTTTTCAAAAACCAATACAGTATGGATTGGATCAAAAAAATATAGTCAGGATACCCTTTCTAAAGACTTTCACTTGAATTGGGGGACTTGTAAGTTTACTCTACTTGGAATTAATTTTGATGTAGAATTACAGAACATGTCAAAACTAAATTATCAGCCAAAGCTAAGCAGAATAAAATCAATCTTAAATCAATGGGAGAAAAGACATTTGACACCAATAGGAAAAATTACTGTTATCAAAACTCTGGTCTTGCCTCTATTAAATCATATTTTTATGGCAATTCCAAATCCTGATGACAGCTATTGTAAAGAATTAGATAAACTATTCTTTTCTTTCTTGTGGAGCCATTCTCAACATAGAATTAAAAAAGAGGTAATCGTAAAGCAATATGAGGATGGTGGGTTAAAAATGATCACTGTAAAGGCTTTTATAGCCTCTTTAAAATTGTTTTGGATGAGACAACTCCTTTTTTCAGATAGGGGTTTACATAATTTTATACCAAATTTATATCTTAATAAAGTTACTACATGTGGAATAGAATACATAAAAAACATAAAGACATCGCTGAAAAACAAATTTTGGGTTGATGTATTTGATTCTTGGATTGAGTTACAGCTTAAACAAAATCCATTTACAGTAACAGTAGATACTCCAATATTTTACAATTCTAACTTTCTTGTGGGTGGGAAAGCATTTCTTAATAAATCCATGTTTCTCAATAATATTAAATACCTTAATGACCTTATTGATGAAGAGGGTTTGTTCCTGACTTATGAATCTTTCTGTAACATTTATCCAAAAGTAAAAATCAATTTTTTAGAATATATGAGTGTCATAAATGCTATTAAAGCATGGATGAAAAAAGTCAAGTTTGATAAAAAATTAATTAAATTAACAAACCCTCTGATTATGTCGAGTATATACACTCTTCTACGATGCAAAAAATCAAGACAATTTTATACTCTTCTCAATCAAAACTGCACAGAACCTACTGGTAAAAGAAAGTGGAATGAAATATTTGAATTAAATGACACAGAATGGAAAATGATCTTCAGACTGCCCTTTAAAGTTACAAGTAATTGTAAACTGCAGTGGTTTCAATACAGAATTCTGAACAAAATTTTAGCTTCAAACTCATACTTATTCAAAATCAAAATTAGAGATGATAAAAATTGTACATTCTGTCAGATAGAAGAAGAAACAATTGAACATTTGTTTTGGGAATGTGATAGTGTTCAGCATTTCTTAAGAGAATTTGAAGTTTGTTTTGAACATAAGACCAATCTTCAAATATCAATAACAAAAAATAATTTTATTTTTGGATGAAAAGAAAACTATACAAAATAATCTTGTTCTTTGGCTGAAATATTATATCTATACTATGAGGTGTAAAGGGAAGACACTGAATGTAAATGTTGCGATATCGCTAATGAACACATTTTATGAAACTCAAAGACATATTGCATATAAAAATGGTGAAAAAGATTTGTTTGACACCTGCTGGAACCGCTGGAATCAATTATTTCATTGAGTGTTTGTTTGCTGTTGTTGTTTATTTTTTTGTTTTTGTTTAAAAATTATCTTTTTTATAAATTTCAATATATATGTACCCTTTTAAAATATATTAAATAATGACTGAATTCATCTCTCTCTCTCTCTCTCAGAAAATAATATATACATATACCTTTGATAGTTCTTATAAACATTTTGTACAAGTTTCTTTGCAGAATGTATGTATATATATACTGTGTGTATGTTTAAAATAATAGATAAATATAAAAAAAAAAAAAAAAGAAGTTTAATTTTAGCAGAGTAGCTCCTCTAGTTAAATTTAAGACATCCGAGGTCAGGTCATGGTCAATGAAGCTAATTCTTTTATCAATTTTTGAAATTATGCATTTCACCTACAATCAATAATGACTAAATCCATGCGTACATCTAGCATGTGTACATCAACATTATCAAATACGAATCAACTATTATGGAATATAAATCGAGATTTATATAATTATCGAATATAAATAACAAAGTTACCAAATGTAAATAAATAACAAGATTATCGAATATAAATCAAAATTTTCGCATATAAATATTAAGATTATCGAATATAATTAAAATTTTCTCATATATGAATAACAAGATTATCGAATATGATTACAGAGTTTCGTATATAAATCAAGATTTGTATAATATTGCAACGTTTTA